>NW_018408828.1:157341-219181 GCF_002113885.1 Mizuhopecten yessoensis
CAAAAAAAAATCAAAAACTCCAGGAAATAGTACTAATGTTTTGCATCTCTACATGCACTTTAAAGTTACCTGTTAGAATAAACTAATGTCAATAGTTTTAGAAATAAGAAGAGATGTTTTGGGTTTTACATGTGACTATGTTGCGAAGGGATGCCCTGTTCACAGGGTGTGATATTATTAATATTTTCAAATCTGAAAGGAACTCATACATCATTATGTTAAAGTATCCAGTCCTAATTGGAGAAAGTGGAAATTATCAAAATTTAGTTCAATTTCCCCAAATACATGTAGTATTTTTGTTACCTACACATATTCTGCTGTGGATATATTTTACCATTAATTTAACAGAATTATCATTATAGTTCATTAATTAATTTTAATGCAGATTTTGATGCCCGGAATGAAATGCCAAGCTATGTCCTTCAAACCAATTTAGCTCCTGTCTTTTTGTATTTATTCTGCATTGTTCAATGTTTCTGCATTGTTCAAATGCATACCATGTTCCTGCATTGTTCAAATGTTCATAACATGTTCCTGATTTGTTGATACAATGTTACTGCTTTTGGTTGTTCAAACATCAACTTATTTTTACAAAATGACTCATCATGAAGATGGTAGGTGCAGTTTTCTTATAAACACAACAAAGTGTTATAACTAAAACTGATGTCTGCAAAATTGTACTGGTATATATGATACTATAATAATATAAACTTTTCAGATATACTACATGTATTCTTTTGGTTTAACATTACTTATATTTCATTCAAGTATATATAATTCAAGTCATGTAAGATATTTTGGCAACAAGACATAGTCCTATATGAACAGAAGCCAAATCATTTTCTAGCTAGACATCTGTGTCAAAGACTCGAGTGGGCTATTATAAAATACACATGACATTACAAAAATGTCACCAGTCTACTTGACCAGTCAAATTATTGGAAATTTACATCATGTTTAATAAATTTATATTATGTATGTTTATCTTACATCCCATTTTATATGTTCTGCTAGGAACAAACCAGGCTTAACCATTTGGGCACTGTGTTATCATCAGAGAGACGACTGAGGTTCCAAGAGAGTACCCAAGACAAAGCCTCAAAGCTTATTGTTGCAAATCTTAGGACACAGCCTTTGGTCAAAGTTACAGGTATTGATTATAACTTTTTACTGCTAACTTGGATATGAATGGTTGTGGCGTTGCAGGAAAATTGTTCATAACCCAATGGTGTGTTATGTCCTTGAACCAATGCAAGGTCATAATTATCTACAAGGTCAATGTCACTATGCATAAATGTTCACACTGGGTATGTTCATATTTTTCAGGTGACAATCTGGACATGTATGTGAAACATCCCACCTGTCCACAGAAAGGAGAAACAGAGACATGCATCTCTTTACTTCAAACATCATATTTAGTAGAATTGCGAGAGTAGACATGGAAAATGAATCTCCAAACACTGATGTCACTACTTTAACAGCTGTGTTATTGCGTAGCAACAAAATGCAAACTGAGAAAGAGACTCGCTTATGCCTGCAGTATACTATTAGGACGGATCTTGTGCCATCTCGGTGCATTCCAAACATTCCGAAAAGTAGTTCCTGAGCACATCCCTCACGAGTTCCAGGAAAAGATGTCTGAACGATCCAAAGTATTTCCATTACCAATCCAGTTCAAGAATGAAGCAAAGCATGAGGACTGCTTAGCAATTAAGGATCAGTATGAGGACCAAATGATGAAAAATTACACAGGTGCCTTCGGTATGAATATTTGTATGCCCCTGCTTATGCAAAATTTGCCTAACATTTTACTCTTACATGTTTTGTCTGTCAGTGTCAGAGGACAATGAGATAGATTGTCAGTTACTCCCATCCAAGGCTCAGCAAGGCGAACACGTACTTTCTCCGCTACAGAAGTCCCGGGTTTTGGAGGGAGCGTTTGTAAACACTCGAGGAGGGAAAGGGGAAAATGTGGAGAGTGATCTAGTTCAAGAACACTCAGTTATTAACCAAAAGTGCCTTATCAAATCTTTGGGTGCTTATAAGAGTGAACAAGCCATATCTCGGGTAACAGGATCTGCCGACACATTTGACGATATTTGCTCCAAGGTGGACAACATGATTGATCTGAAATCTAAAAGTTCAAGACATTGCAAGCCTATAAGCAACCAGGATCCAACCAACATATACAAACAGCTTAGGAAAATCCGACCTTTCAAGTATACCCCTGGCCGAAAGTTGAACAGTTTCAAAAATGTACGGGCTATGCCACTTGCGGTGAATAACATACTTGGTTTCAAAGAACGAGTCAACCAAATCATTGTTAGACTTGCAAGGAATATGAGGATCACAGTAAATGCAGAAGACGAAGAGGAGGACAATGAGATAGATAACAATTTGCCTGAAATTTAATTGATATATCAGATGCAGTCTGAAGTGTTCTATGTACTAATTGAAAATTGACTTCATTGATAAACAGAATATTTTGTTACACTTATCAATTTTTATATATTCAGATGGTGGAAGAAACGAACATTACAATGTAGTGACAAGAGAAGTTATTGTTAGTACATGATCACTTTCTGTAAAATTACCGACCACTTTAATTGTGTATTTTAGTGTCACATTCCACTGTTTGAACATTGATTCTTTGTTATTGTGCTCTTGAATCGAAAGGAATTATTACACATATATATCTTAAAACTGAATTTGTTGGATCATGGCTCTTTTACGTAGCAACACAACTGTCACATGAGCAATTTTTAGCACAATATGCACAACATTGGCAACCGATAATATCTTCACTCTTTTACAAAACCAAACACTGACAGCAGCTGATTCCGTAAGCATGAATATTCATTGTTACAGTAGTCAATGATATTCTGGTTTATTCCTGGTAAATCTTTCGCAATATCACGATTGTTGTAATACAACGTAGCACTCGCAGTTTGTCCTCGTCTACCAGCACGTCCAATCTCTTGTAAGTACTGTGAAACATTTCTAGGTGGGGAAGCATGAATCACCTGAGTTACATTGCTTGGGTCAAATCCCATCCCCAATATTGATGTTGTCAAGACGAGTCTTATGTTTGGATTCTCTTTTTTTAATTCCTCTATTGTAGTTGCTACAACATGCTCATCTTGCCCTGACCAGATTGCACTATAGAGTGATTTGTGAATGTTTGAAGGACCAAACAGACTATTTAGGTACATTGCTTCACTCATGTAGTAAATAGGGATAAATAGCAATGTTACATGAAAATCTCCCCTCTTTTTAAAAAGGTCATCACACACTTTGTGCGCTATTTTTTCATATTCATTCAACACATCAATACCAGGTTCCTTCTTGAACTTGCGTAAGAATATATTGGGTCTGGCTGGTGTATGTTCGATTATTTTAAAGTTATCGAGACCTAGCTGTTTTGGATTTGCCCTCTTCTGTTCTGCCGTCAAAGTGCCACTTAATCATATCAGTGGCTGATTCGGGTAGAATGATTTTATTGCAGCAAGACTTATTTAACAACGTTTTACATGGCTTTTATCAACACATATTTCTTGTTTGGGAACATATTGTCGTTTGAACATTCGATTTGCAAATTTCTAGGAGAGGGCAAACTTTACCGTCAGGGATGAAAGGAAATATATATGTATATAATGGTAATTATAAAAATTCAAACAATTACAATTAAGGGAACATGTTTATTTTGGAATTCGACAGGTTTAAGATATACAGTCAAGATGACATACACACTTCCGGTTAACATTTAAAGAAGTTGACAATTTCTACAAAAAAAGTCTCGAAACAATTGTGTGGTTCCAGGGTCCAAGTATGACGAGGCGAAACAAATGTACAAACTACAAATCAACCGATCAGACAAAGAAGGCTACAGTTTATATATATACATGATGCTGTTTCTTCAGCAGATTATCTGGACGTCGGATGTAACCTGACCTCGATAAACAAAACAAAACATTTCTTTTTTATGAAACAATTACTTTGCTGATAAATTCTATTTGAAAGTGATCCAACACAATCTGAGCCGCGATATAGTTTTCATTAATAATCTACAACATGCACATGCACCTAAAGTGCTCGTTGTTTCTTGTAGAGACTTTGTTGTTGACAACGAAATTTACAAATTCCAAGATAAGCTGAAACCTGATTCTTCCAAACATCTTGCGGATTCCTAACGTCTCCTGGCTTTTCTGTGATGTCTTCCTATATTGTGCAATCAAAGCTTTGCGACTAAATTTGGGACCTTATCTCTTCTCTCCTTTCTAAATAACTTTCTTCTTCCTAATGTCTCCCTTGACAATGCCTCACTTTTGGCCATTTGTTGAGCGTTCGCCCCTGTGAGGAAGGCTTTGGGTTCTGTCCCCTGGCCGAGACATACCAAAGTCTTTAAAAATGGTAGTTTCTACTCCTGCTTAACGCTCAGCAAATTAGGAGTGGGACGACTGGTTCGCCCGTTGTCAGTATAATGTGACCGGGTGGGGCGTCCTGCTGGGTGTCTTCGGCAGTATGTTTCGGTGAGGTAGCACTATGAAGTCGGCATAATTTCCGCGCTATCACAAGGAGATAAACACGAACATATCGCAGCCTCCCAAAATACACACATACACTACACGCATGCATCTTGCACACATGGGAGGCCGTCCTTAAATGACCTTAGCTGTTAATAGGATGTTAAACAAAATCAAACAAACGAACAAAGATCAGTAACAAGTTTTCTTTTTGCTGTATAGGGCTTTGCAGGAACGGCCTGGAATATATTGGCAAGATGGTGAGGTATTAGAATCTCTGTAACAAGCGCTTCCATAGCCCAGGCAGTGCAGATTGAAGCTGAGGGATATGCTGGTCACGTGGTCTGTGCCAATGAAGATGGTTTTGATGATGAAGGGTTGTACTGAGGATGCAACAGTGGTGCTGTTTGAAGGATTTTTTCAACTGCATTTGGATTTCAGTCTTCCTGAATACCTCTTTTACATTCCCTGGTGAACTAAACTGGTCGATGGCTAAAGAACAGCAGGAAATGAGACTCCCTCTGCAGATTGGGGATCGAGGGTATCTTAAGAGGCGACTAATGTGTAAACTACTGCAGAATTGGGGATTTGCTTGTCTTGGAGACACAAAAGCAACCAAAATAAATCTGGTGCACCAATTGCAATAGTTTGGATCAGGAGACCCCAACTCCTCAACTTTCACAAGCTGCCAAAGGAAAATTTAGATATATTGCTGGTGCATGTGTTAACAAAAATTGGGACAAGGCTGCAAAAGTCAGTTGTATCAAAACTTAGTCAACGCAAAATTAGTAGGAAATTGGACTACAGGAAACAACGAATGCTGAAAACCTTCAGAATAAATGAGAGTGAAGTTCAGAACCCAGCATGGCAGAGATAGATTTCAAACAAGGGTTTTCACATGGATTATATGTTGTCAGTGATTATGTATTTAATTTCTTCATTAAACCCCATGATGTGGTGCAGAGCACATTAACCGAGGCTCAATTTCATCTGCATTTTGACAACATTCACCTGAATTGCAGGTCTGCAGTTGATGCTAGGAACCTTCTTCACGACAAATGGATAGATTTGTTTTGGGAAATCGATGACACACAAATGAAATATGAAATATTCTTGAATCTAGTTCTGGAGCTGTACAAAGACATTACAGAATATTTCTTGAAAGTGTCCATAGCAGAGGCCTGGACTTTTTTTAAAGCAACTGTGCCAAGGAAGAAAAAACAAGCGCTTAGGGTCAAACTCACTGCTCTTGGCGAGAGAGAAAAAATCCCCAAAAACAATAAGAGGCCCAATGGACCTGCATCGCTCACCTGGTATTATTTTAACACTTGGAATCTTAAAAGTGGACTAAAATACAGCAACAGGCAGAATATCAGTGTTTGATTCATAAGAACCTATTAAAAGATTTAAACATGACGCCTGTAACCTTGAATGTCGAACAAAGACATTAGGTTGAAAGTGGATCAAGAACATTCATTTGAGCAAACTTGGTAGCCCTTCATCCCAGCATGCTACAAGCCAAATTTCAGTATCCTGGGCCGTTTGGTTATTAAGAAGAAGTGGTTTGAAGATTTTACATTTGACCCCTTTGACCTTGAAAGTGGGTCAAGGTAATTAATTTGAACAAACTTGGTAGCCCTTCTTCCCAGCATGCTACAGGCCCAATAGCAGTATCCTGGGCCTTTTGGTTATTGAGAAGAAGTCGTTTGAAGATTTCAAGACATTTGACCCCAGTGACCTTGAAAGTTCGTAAAGGTCATTCGTTTAAACAAACTTGGTAGCCCTTCATCCCAGCATGCTACAGGCCCAATATCAGTACCCTGGGACTTTTGGTTATTGAGAAGAAGTCGTTTGAAGATTTTCAGACATTTGACCCCAGTGACCTTGAAAGTGGGTCAAGGTCATTTATTATAGATTCTACTGTGTCCAGTTTAGGTCAAATGTTGAATGAAAATCCCAGTTATGGACTAAAAAAACGCTTTGTTTTCTCGATTTTTTTTCCACTATTTCCCATTTCATGGTCTAATTCTACTTTCAGTTAAAAACATACCACAAGGCACGTCAAGATGCTTGTCACTCATGCTGATGGCTTCTGAAATGTTTTAAAGTCTAAAGAACTAAACGGGTATTGGAGTTATCTGCCCCTGATGAACACTGTTTCCAAATAGAATGATACACAATTCTAATGTACATTTCATCTACAGCAGAATAGATTACAATACAATTCTATCATCGGCTGTGGAAATACTGTTAACTATTGCTCTATTCCCAATTCACATTCCTGATTATCGTATCAATTATAAACATAGCTAGTAATAATGTAAACCCGGTCCCCAGTCCATTAGTACTAACTATTCCGTTACAAGTTAAAACCCCGGTCTGTCCCAAATAACCAGAAACACCCTAAAATTCCCATAATAAACCCACAATAAACATGTTACCACACAAAGACGACACGAAAACCTAACGCATAAAGACAACACAAGCTCCAACTGAGGAAACACCTCTTTGTCAATCGCTAACACACACCTTGACAAAACACAGCAACACACACGGCAGACATACGCTGACTGACAGTTTTTGACAGAACTGCCCTAATTTGGAATGAAGTCGCGTGCCACTATAACTACCACTGGAAATGATTGGAAATGGCTGGTATTCGCTTGAATACACTCTAACCAGCATTTAAACTGTTTAAACGTTGAAGAGCCGTAATGAATCTCAACAAAACATGAAAATAACTCTGAGAACTCACATACCTTTACTAAAATGACCGTTAATTACTATGCATCCACACCGTAAGTGTTCTCAATAGAAAATACGAAACCATACTCAACCTAGCTCTGCAGCTGTCACAACAAACACAATGGCCACTATCGATAACATGTGCTTCAGCCCACCGATTACGTGACAGTTTTTACAACGGAAATCACCGAGTAAGTAAAGCGTTAATAAATCTTAAGTAACTGCTCTCGTTATATTTGGAGGAATCAATTACTTAATCATGTGTAGACTTACGACTAAAATCTGATATAATGCCTTTTTGTCACACTCCCCTCACCCTCCCAACCACCACCACCACCACCACACTAAACGTGTTCCATGTCCCTATGAACCCAATTATATATATATATATGAAAATCTGGTCTAGGTTAACGCAAAAACTGCAAGTGTGTCCTAGTTCACTTTCATACCTATTTATATAAAGCTTTTCACAAGTAATTCTGATGATACTTTAGAAACATATGAATAAGACTTCTAAAGTAATTACTATGATGTAGCTATAATTATAATAAGCGCCTGAATGATGGGTTTTAAGAAGTTAACACTTCACCAACAGTGCTTACTATTATTATCACTGAAAAAATTACTTTAATAAAACTACCCTTCTATGCTTCGCACTTCCACCCTTATATACATTCTCTTTCTCTCCTAGCCGATCTTCCAATAAGTCACTCATTTTCTATATCGCAGCAGTAAGTTTTCTCACATTCCTGGTTAGATCTAAGATCACTTCTTCTTGGGCCAGCATGATATTCTGCTGTTCCAGTAGGGTAACAATTGGCGCTAGCCATGCAGGTGTGGTGATATCTGTTGCCGGAGGTTCCATAACTGGGAACGCTACTAATGTCTGCTGGATGTCCTCAAGGGCAACATCCAACTCGTCGTCAAGTATGTCCACTTCAAAAATATCTGTGGGGGATTCCGAAACGGTAATGCCGAAAGGTGGTAGAGTTGGGGTTGTTAGATCCAATGTTGGCAGGGTTGGAGCTGACAAAACAGGTTCAGACTCCATGAGGGCATCTGGAATACCTGGCCTTGCAATATTACCCTTCTTCTGAGCCCTTGTCTTTCAGATTTTGTCGGAATCAACCTTTGGTAACATAACGAAATCTGTCCCCATCTGTAAAACTTTAGGGTTGGCACTCTTCCTCAGGAAGTTAACTGCCTCCTCCCCCTCAAGCCCTTTCTCCCTCCTAGCGTCAGCTTTACTCGGTGGTCCACATAGTGAAGAACATGCCTCTCCAATTCATGCTCCCGAATGCTTCTGAAGAGGCATAACGAGCAGTAAAATGAGGTTTCCTTTAGAGTAGTGTGGTATTTGTAAATATGATAGATTACTCTTCTTTTCTCATCAATGTAATGGCAGCTTTTACATTGATAGGCACGTCCTCTGGACGTTGTTGCAATTGAGCTTTCCATTTCTACAACAAAAATGGCCAGAGATCACTGACAATGTTCATAGCTCCACGCTAAAATTGTGTCTATTTTGCTTTTGACTTTTGAGTTCCACGTTCATCAGCACATTCTCAGCCATACATGGTGTACATGGTAATGTTCATAATAGCCGGTTCATAGCTAAAGGTACATTATTTATAATTGGAATAGTTCCTCATTGTCTCTTGATTTTCTTCTGGGTTCGTAATATTCATTTTACAGTGCACTCCCCCTCAAATGGTTTCAGATTGTCATGGTGTAGTACTCTGGTCTTTCCTCGTTCATCTAGTTGCAAGCAGTAGTTCACTTCAGTGGGCGTCTGTATAATAAGACAGGGTCCAAGATACGCAGGTTGCAGTTTCGGTGCGATACCTACTCTTCTTTCTTCATTTAAATACCACACTATATCTCCGCTGCTGTACTGATTACAACTTAAATTCACATCATAGTGGTATTTTCTTCTTCTGGCACTATCTTGTAAATGTTTCTTCGCTACCTGGTGTGCTTGCTCCGTAGCATGGTCACATACTCTCCATAACTAGTAATTTCTTCAGAATCGGGAGTTCTACTGCCAAAAAGTATTTCTGCTGGCAAGCGTACCTCTCGTCCCATCATTAACATATTTGGTGTTAGACCTGTTGACTCGTGAGGTGTATCTCTATATGCTGCAGCTAAGCATCCTAAATTGCTGTCTCATTCTGTCTGTTGACCTTTGAGATACGCCTTGATCATGCGAAGTAACGTCCTATTGAACCACTCCACCTGCCCGTTGCAGAAATTTTTTACATAGCTTATAAAATACCGTACTCTCATAATTTCTTCCTTGGTCCGAATGTATGGAGAGGGGACATCCAAAGCGACTAATTACTGCATTCAGTATAGCTTCAGCATTAGTTGTGGCAGTCTGGTCAGGTACTGGTAATATGTCCACCCACTTTGAAAACTAATCTGTTACTAGAAGTATATAACGATTTCCTCTTGGAGACGGGGGTAAGGGTCCCAACACATCTGTAGCAAGGCGATCCAGTGGAGCACCAACTAGCATACTGCCCAATCCTGCTTTTTGTTTCTTCACTGGTGGTTTAAATGGCGCACACGTAGAACATCTCAATACCCATAGGTTTACGTCTTCTCGTACTTCATACCAGTAATATCTTTGAATTGTTTTTTCTCTTGTAATCTTTTTCCCCAGGTGACCTCCAAGCAAGTTGTTGTGCATTTGGTGTAGGACTTCTGTACGAAGTTTCTTCGTTACTTGTTATTGGATATGTGTTTCGGTACCATCTTTACGATGCAGAGAAGGTCAACTTTTATCATTAAGGACTGGAAAATATGCCAGTAGCCAAGGACAGCTAGACTCGACTATAACCTCTCCATGCGGTGACCTATTCTTCCTTCGAACCCATTTGGAAACATCTTTCAGGGTTGAGTCTTTCAATTGGAGCTTCTTAATAGACCTTAAGCTGTGGGAGTCACTCCATAGTGTCCATGAAAAGTGTTCATTTTCTTCTACTGGGTTGTCTTTACTGGCTTGAGCTCTGGTTGTCACTGCTCGAGTCTCCTCTATGACTTCTGATACGCTAGTACTCGTCGTTTCTCTGCCTCGTTTGGTACATTTAGTACAGGGACCACACTTAAGGTACTCGGTTGTGTTAGTATCTTGACAATCACATTCATAAGGGTTGTCGCATCTAGATATGGCGTCGGCATTCGCATGCTTCGTTCCAGGTCTGTATTCTATAGAGAAATCAAAGGAAGACAGTATTTATAATCACCTAGCAATTCGACCTTTTGGCACTTTCATACTGTAAAGCCATAAAGCTTGGTGATCTGTTCTGACCACACATTTTCTCCCTAGAAGATACTGTCTGTAGTATTCTACAAAATATATCACTGTTAGAGGTTCTTTGACTGTAACGCAGTCGTTACGCTTTGCTTTGTTAAGGGTTCTGCTTCCATAAGCAATTACCCTGGAGGTACCATCTTAAATTTGTCTCAGGACTGCTCCTATCCCAAAGTCACTTGCATCAGTGTCTAGCGTATATTCACCATCATCTTGAGGTTATGCCATAGTATCTGGACTGTTCAACTTCTGTTTGATAATCTCAACACTCTTCTGGCATTTCTCTGTCCACACAAACTCTGTTTCTTTCTTGGTCAGATCTACCATTGGTTAGGCTAAATCTGAAAACCCTTGTATAAATCTTCTGTAGTAGCTGGCCATTCCTATTCACATTCTTGGGAACAGGCCATTATGTTATCTTCATTACATTGGCAGGGTTTGGTGTAACGCCTTCTGGGGTCACAACATGTCCTACAAAGACAACTTCAGTCGGTAGTATTTTTTTCTGGCTTTAACTTCAGACCGGCTGTTCGAATTATCTGTATAATTTCCTCAACTCTACGAATATGCTCTTCAAATGTAGATCCAAACACGATGATATCATCCAGGTAGATCAAACAGGTCAGCCACTGCGATCCACCAAGGGCTAGTTCCATCAGGCGTTGAAATGTGGCAGGTGCATTACACAAGCCGAATGGCATGGTTAAGAATTCATACAACCCATATTTTGTATATAACATATACAGGCAGCCATCTGGGATTTTGAAAGTGAATGTTTGTAATCGTTGTTTCTCAATAAGTAGTGAAGAGATCATTCTCAAATCTTATATTTAGGTTCCCTGTGGTCCTTATTTGTGCATATTTACTTTTGAGACTGATCAGATAAACAAAATTGCAGACAGGCTTCGATTTTTGACATTGAACGTTTGTTGGTACTATTTCTCAGGAATAACTTGAGACGTCTTTCTCAAATTTGATATGCAGGTTTCCCTTGACCCCTCGTTGTGCATGACATATTTTAAGACTGATCATCAAAACGAAATGACTAAAGGAAGTCAAGAGCTAAACAGATCTTTCTCATATTGTAATGATCGATTATATTTCTTTCACATTAAGTACTGTACAAGTAAATATGTGAAATGACAAACTCACTTTGAAGGTTGTCTTTTATACACAGCAGTATTAAGTTTAGATCAAAAGTTACCTCAAGGTGCATTTACTGTTAACATGACTCGATCAAACCCAAATTAGAGAAAAGAAGAGAAAAGATCGAAGTGACAAAGAATTTATGAAGATGGTACAATGGTGGGCGCCAAGATCCCTCTGGGATTTCTAGTTAAATCAATCATTTGAAATGTAATGAGGTTAGACCAATTTCGATGAAAAGTTTTCTTGCAAAGAGTTACTTGTGCTTATGGTTTCAAAGGTAACAAGTGCTTATGGTATCAAAGGTAACAATAATCAAACTCTTCATATCTAAAATAAATTGGGACAACTGAAGGCACCGTTTCTCCGCTTGGTAGTATGTTCCCCAGTTGGCAATTTGTCTACACAATGCTATTATTAACGTTAACAGTTCATGTCAATATATAAGTAAGGTTTCAGTACAGGGATTTTAGGCATTGGGATATAATAATTTGTTTTAAATACGAAAAAAGAATTAACAGGGATAATTTGTGTTAAAACATTAACACAATTCATGTATATAAATAAAAAAACAACATCAAAATATTGAAAAAAATATTTTGTTAAAAAAAATATAAGTCTGATTGATGAATTGATATAGATTTTGTATGCAAAAAGTGTGACATAATTAACCTGTCCTTATTAAATTTAATTAATGAACTAATCTAGAATTGAAAACGATTGTTGTTGTTTTTTAATAAAAAGTGAAGATATTGGCCTGTGTGTTATGTTTCTTTGTTATTGTGTACTATACTCCAAATTCGTAAAAAAAGTGTCTTACTTCTACAAATATGTTCGTTACGAATGGTGTCCGACTCTAGACTTTATTACAAAAACGTTGCAAAATTCACACCATTCATATCATCTTGTGTTTCTTTGTTTGTTATACTCAATTTACCGGTCTGTTTCGTTATTCTATCATATTGAGATGAGTTGTGAACGGTACTTTTATGAAAATTCATTTATTTGTAACGGGATGATTTACGTGTCCACAAAATAACGAACGTGGACATCCATTTCTCCGTGAAACCGCAGCCTCGCCCGACACAGAAAATGTACAGCGGTTTCCCGCATTGCACAGTGTGCTAAAAATAGACGCTTGCGAGGTGCTCGCCAAGATGCATTGTTGGAAAATCATGGCGGACCCATCAGTGTCCGCTAATCTCCGCCGGCGTCACTAACGTGGTCACCAGGTAAGTGGGCTCTGTTTTTGACTTAATATTGGGTTATAATTTAGTTTGATACATTAAAACACGATCGAAACTACAAACAACGTTTACATACTTGTTTCCTCACAAAATATCGTATTGTTGTCCGCTCACTTTGCTGACAGGCCAAACTGAACCTAAAGTTATCACTGGTCACGAAACGTCACCTTGCGTGTCCGCCGTTATGAACATAGCCACACGTATTGGAAGTCACTGATGCACCTACGTTACTGAAGAATTTTTTTCATGTTGAATAAACTATTACGGTTATTTTGCATAATTTGACACTTCAGAATAATTCTGCAAACCGGAAATTACTACTTTCACTTTCGATTTCGTTCGTGACGAAGACACGAAGTGATGGAGTCCATTTTAACGAACGTTCTTTAATTTGACATGTTTGCTTGTTTAAAAGCATTGAATGCTTATATTTTCATTTATATTAATAATTTAAAAACTTAACTTTCTAACAACCAAAAACAGTGTTGTTCGAAATTAATTTAGTGACAATACTTGTAAATATTTCTGAAATTGATATGTTCGTTATTCAGACACAAAATGTTTGTGTCTTTGTCACATACATAGTCTGACTTCTTAATTGTAGATGTCTGCCCTGCAGGTAGGGCGTAAGAATTTTACCTGCTGCCCCCAATTGCATGATCGTAAGAGGCGACTAAATTAGGGACCTTATCTCTTCTCTCCTTTCTAAATAACTTTCTTTTTCCTAATGTCTCCCTTGACAATGCCTCACTTTTGGCCATTTGTTGAGCGTTCGCCCCTGTGAGGAAGGCTTTGGGTTCTGTCCCCTGGCCGAGACATACCAAAGTCTTTAAAAATGGCAGTTTCTACTCCTGCTTAACGCTCAGCAAATAAGGAGTGGGACGACTGGTTCGCCCGTTGTCAGTATAATGTGACCGGGTGGGGCGTCCTGCTGGGTGTCTTCGGCAGTATGTTTCAGTGAGGTAGCACTATAAAGTCGGCATCAGTTCCGCGCTATTACAAGAAGACAAACACGAACATATCGCAGCCTCCCAAAATACACACACATACACTACACGCATGCATCTTGCACACAGGGGAGGCCGTCCTTAAATGACCATAGCTGTTAATAGGACATTAAACAAAAACAAACAAACAAACAAATAATTGTAGATGTCAAGAATTAGTTTCAGCACATATTGATTTAAAATATTTATGCAGGTAATGTTTAATTGGGGTATTTAGCAGGCTGTACATCTCACTTCATAATGACTCGGGGTTATCACTGATTGGAGTATGTTCATAACAGTGGACACTACTTGTCGTGTCTTCATAACGAACGTATCACACAATAACTTTTCGGATAATAACAATAACAGTTTCTATATTGTTTTGAAAGAAAGGGGCACCTCAATACAATTTATAACATATTATTAAAAACGAATTATGAAATAAAACAACAAATACATTTGTCACCGATCAAATTATGCTCATAACTAAGGACACTACATGTTCGTGTCTCCATAACGTACATTTCCTGAAAATATTTTTTGTTGAGTAACAACAAAAGATTACCGATTATTTTAAGGACATTTCATGTATAAATTCGATTTGAAAGAGAATGATAAAAAAAACAATTATGAAATGAAACATTAAAATAAATTGTCACCGAACAGATTATGTTGACGCTTCGGTATTCTCCTTTTATTCTTCCATAAACAGCATTATAAAAATTAAACACTCGCTGATAAATTTGTTTGTACTTTCAGCTGCTACAAACTACAGATAAGACATTCAGCAAATTAGAGCGAAAGAAAATTGCTGTAAAAGAATGGCGAGAACGTCTAAAAGAAAATTCGGCAAAATACACAGAATACAGACTCTCAGAAACGGTACGGTTAGACGAATACAGAAAAAACCTTACTGCAGAACAAAAACAAATCCAAAAAGAGCAGGCTAGAATAAGACAACACAGGTATCGAGATAAAAAGAAACTTGAAGGTGCTGGTAACACACTAACTATGCCCAAAACACCTGCAAACAAAACAAGAGCAGGAAAAGAAGCACAAAGGCGAAAATGGAGGGAAGAAAAGGGCTTGCAAAGGATGAATTTGTCTGTACAAAAAAAAGAGAGAAGAATTAATGAGTGACGCAGAAAAGCATACCATGAAAAGAAATCACAACGCAAATCGTCAACAAAAGGGAGAGAATAAAAGATACCAGTCGACAATGAATCGGAATATACCAAAGCCGCTTAAAGAAAAGCTATAAGTAGGTGTTTGAGAGTGCTACCAAAAAATCCAAAGAAGTACGCCGAAGTACTGACTCACCTTGTCAAAAGAAAAAAACAAGCTACCGCAGAGATGGAAAAGAACGCCATTACACCAATTGTAAGAGAGAAGCTGAATGAACTGCGCAACTGTCGCAAGGAAAAGGATAATCGCATAAGAAGAATAATCCATGCCTCTCTAGCTGCGAAAGGGCGCATTAGTCGGGCTGTACAAAAAGAATTTGGATTAAGTAAGAAACTGTCGAAATTATTGGTTGAAGAGCTTGAAAATAAAACTAGAAAAACAAGAAGTGATGCACTGTAAGATGGTGCAGTGAAAGAGGTCACAGAATTTTATCAAAGTTGCTAGAATTCCTGGGTGTTACCCCTGAAACGCCTGGTCAGTATGAAGAGGATAACAGAACCCAGAAAGGCCCTTGAAGAATCCCTGGTGCAGTCCTACACATCATTCAAAGAGAAATATCCGGAGAACAAGTTGTCGTACAGCAAGTTTGTCAGTTTGAGGTCCTCTAACATTCTACCAATAACTAAGCAGAAGCACTACCAATGTCTCTGCGAATATTGTGTGAATATTGACTTTAAGATGAAGGCTCTGGGAAGGTTTTGTTCTGCAAAGGGATTGGAAAGACCTGCTATAGATAGGTACGATACCTCCCGAATCACTTTGTGCCCTAAAGATGGAGCCAATTACAAGATGGGATGCTTGGACCGCAATTGTCACTCTTGTGGGGTGGACAATCTTGACGAAAAAACTCGTGGATTGGTCCCATACATTCACACAAAAATGAAATGGAGAAGCTGGGAAATGGCCACTCAACTCAACACCCAGAAAAAGTTCATGACTCTTGTATCAAAGGATGGAACCGTTGGATAAGTGACTATTCACCCTGTGGTAGCCTACTACAGATGTCCTTCAGAGGGGTGTGATGAATCCCTCGTCTTCCTCAGTGATGACCACAAACATGATCATCATGCTGTACAATATTTCAATGTGAAGTCTAACCAGCATTTGTTTGAAACTGTGGGACTAGACATACAGAAAGAGATCCATTTCTCTGCTGGCGCACGAACTCAATACAAGTCAAAGTCTAATTTTGTGGATTTATCCATGGCACAAGAAGATTTTGGATTCCAAATTGAGAAACACTTTTTTGGCAGTCGACACGGCAAGGGACCGTGTGATGGGGAAGTTGGAGTTATGAAAAGGTCTGCGTCATATCCTGTCAGGAGGGGACACATGATTTCAAATGCTGAAGACTTTTTTGTATATGCGAAAGAAAATCTATCCCTGCCAAAAGCCACAAGTGACGATACGGAAACCCACGTACATTCCAAAAGGCAGTTCTTCTATGTGAAGAGTGGAGAGGTCAACAGGGACCGACCAAGACTACAAAACATTAAAGCAGTTCCCCAGACAAGACAGAGCCACCATTTTAAAGGTGTCAAGCCATTTGTGGTCATGTCTAGGGAGAGGTCCTGCTTCTGTGATGTATGCCCCCCAGGTGATGACGCCCCCGTAGACCCCCAGGTGATGACGCCCCCGTAGACGCCAGTTCATGTCAATATATATATATATATATGTAAGTCTAGAAAAATTGAAAAACAGATTTGGCCATGCCACACGTTAGGTCTGAAGATGGGTAAATTGGTACATACATATCATGGCATGTATATGACATATCAATATTGTTTATGCAACTCCTAAAATATACTGTTGAAAAGACACCAACGTGCTCTAACAAAGATTAAAACATTTCTCCGTATGCAATATGTAGCTTATAATTTATTTGTTATAAGGAGGGACAATAATAAATTTTAATTTGATATTGTGATACATGTAATGAACGCCATGTCCTTGTTCTATGGTGTATTGATAGATCGATCGTTATCTCAACACATATTATTTAGAAAATGGCGGAGACTAACCGTTACAAATGGTAGACAAGGCTACATGTACTTCAGTTTTCAGTTTCAGATTGACCTTCTAATTTTCTAGTTGCTGCCTAGGCACAAGACAAACTAAGGGAATATAAGAAAAGTGGCCTGACTATCGTGTGGATTAGTAATAGGTTTAGCAGGAGGGGATTTCCCTCTCATGATAGGTGAAAAGGAGGGAACAAAGGTGTCCTCAAAATAGTAAGTATGTATTTTTGATAAAACAAAAGTATCAAAATTAAAAAAAGAAGATTGATGTGAAATAGATTTTTTATTTTTTATTTACTTAAATTAAACTTCGCAGTCTAGTTTAGTTGTTTTAACACCTAGGACCAGCTATCTAAATTTTCATGTTTTTCCTTATCGATTTCGAATTACAGTTATGTTGACACTGCATTATTCTCTTGTTAAAATATGACCATAATCATGCTTCTCGGGTGGTTCCTCTCATTTTATTTTATCAGACAAATTAATATCAATCTTTTGATTTGTCACTGTCAGTCGGTACTGCGAATCGATCAGTTTGATCATCCATGGTAAGCCGAGTACCAGTGCAGTGATTTTCAGGAACGTCAATGTCGGCGAAGTTGTTGCTAGAGCAGAGCTTTGATCACTTCCTGGCGAATCTGCTATGATATACACAACTGTTGACAGTGATGCATGCTCAGTATCTGTCATTGGATCACTACGATCTTCCTCTCAGCCAGTCAGCTTCTGTATTATATACCCATTTCGTTTGTGCTGGGTCATACCCTCTGACGACGTACATGTAGTGATCATTACCTCCGCCGGGCTTACCCGATCTATGGAATATCACACCAGCTCGCTCGTATGTATGGAGGCTCATAGCTGTCACAGTATTGTACATTCAAAAAATGGTTCACTTCAAAAGTAATTGTTCAGAGCGAATTCTAACAGTGCTTTCTTTTTATTGTTGACTTTTACCACAACTTATGTACTCATGTATCTGAATAAAAAAACAAGAAGTATGTAACATCGGGTTAATTGACTGTTATATCTGAGAAAGCACAGTAAAAGTTCCTCCACAAACTGAAGCTACTACAAACAAGCTACGATTTCAATAGGCACAAGGACACCGTCTACGTCTAGGACACAGACACTGGTCAACGCCTCTACGTCTATGGTTAGGTCATTGAATCAAAAGGCAACTGAACTTAACGAGGAGTCTGTAAATAAATGCACAACCCTTTTTGAGAATATATGGAAAGCTATTGATTTTCAAATCTGAAATACGAGACTTGGACTTTCGTTCTCTTGTCAGTCCTGACAGGAATTTGCGTGAGTGTGCTGGAAGGCTCCGTACACTCGTTGAAGATGAAGTTCCTGGAACGTAAAAATACAGCATAGTCTTCAACTTCTTCAAGTACAGATAAGTAGATGGCAAACCTACACCCTGCTCCTGCTCATTGAGGAGTCCATTAAGAAACTGTCTTGGTATGTAGAACAGGAGAAATCCAAGGAACTTGCATAATCTCACGTTCGAAACATTCTGAAAAGTAGTTCCAGTTCTACAAGAACATATCTGAGTTCAATAGTAGCGAGATAAAAGGCAAAGGCTGAATCGCAAAAGGCGCGTTTAACTTACGCCGAAGAGGTGGCAGATTTGAAGAAGAAACAGGCCACGTTAGATCTCGAAGCATAAAAGGATCCTAACAAGAAATGGTCGTTTCACAAATTTCCGACTGATAAACATAAAAGCACAGGGGCTTGTTACAAACATGTTTGTGTGCTACATGACCCATATCAGTACACATGAGACATTCTACAGAAATGCCTCACTTTCAGTTTTAAGATGAATATGAAAACATGGACCATTGTGGTTTTAGACATTTGTAACGAACCCCTGGTATGTTTGTGCGTTGTGACCCATATCACTATTAGTTTATCATGTAGTACATTTGTAACGAGTACCTAATTTGTTTGTGTGCTGTGAGTGTGACCCATATTAGTATAGCATATGTTTATTAGACTTTCATAACGAGCCCCTGGGAGTCAAGTGATACCAGTGTACTACAAGCAGTATGTTCTTGTACAAAATTAACATATTTTTATGAGCAAACGTGCACCAGTTAAATATTTTTGAAAATGAAACAAAACAGAAGAATGTTTTTGTTAAGTTGCTTTTTTAAAAAAAAATCATTAAATATATAGGTCTATAGTCTGAATCCTAAAACAACATATTTAGTTTATATATTACTCCAGGGACCATGTCTTACTGTGTGTACTAGACAACTTGGAAAGGATTTTGTCATATTAAAATAAAGATTTTAGAATAAATTTCATCGAAATGTAGTATATGAGTTGACCTGCAGAGACGGTAGACTTATTATAATTTAAGTAGTGCAATAACTCCAACTCTTGTAAAGCAATAACTCATATTCATGTACATAGAGAAAATAATCATAGTACAGTGTATATGAGTTTTGCTTATTACTGTTTTTAAATTTCAGATATCAGATGCCACAAGGGTTTGTTCTGCACACTTTCTAGACAGTGAGATAAGAAAGACATTGACAGGGAAAATGTTCCTTCGACTAAGTGTTTTATTTCCCTGGAAAGCTCCAGTAAAACAAAGGCGTTGAACACTTCAGTACATGTAAGATCTACAATATTATTTATGAATTTAAGCATTGAGGTTGATTTTTTTTATTTTCATCGGGATATGAAAATATTTTTTTTTTGCAAACTGTATGAATCCGCGAGGTGAAAATAATTACTTTCGGCAGATTGTTTTTCAATCTGATTAAAATCATCCATTTGTTCGGTTCCTGTCTGTTAAGAGGCAGGTTGGTCCAGTGCCTTGGCAATACACTGAATTTACAATCTGACTAACTGAGATTGATCCCAGCTGTCGTCTCATATCTTCTAAGGTGATTTATCGTCATTGCCTCCCTATCTGTCATTCGAACAAGACAGTTGAAAAACCGGGCATCTTCAACCTTTTGTTAGCTTCTAAAGTAATAATTGCACACCTCTATTTTAAAGTTATCAATCTAATTGAGATTTAGATTTAAATGGTATTTGTTAGTAATGTTAAACATGTATTTTCAGGTCTCCTGATCATGACATTGATCTACACACTCCAGCTCAAGGAGATCAAGCCTCAGATATCTGTGATTCAGACACCACTGGTCCTTCCCCAACAGCCTCTAATGATCATGATTACAACAGTCTACCACAAACCGCAGATGATCAGCTGGAGGCTGCCAAGCAGGAAATCAGTAATTTGAAAAATCAGCTTGATAGGGTTGATAACAGGGTGTTTTCTTTGGCTCGTTTTAGCACTGATCAACAGATGATTAACTTTTATACTGGATTCAAGGATTATGAAACATTGAAAGTATATTTATTGGACTGCAGCCAACAGCATCTACTATGATCAGGTGGAGTCAAATGCAAAGACATTCTTCAAATACTGAAAACATCAAGTTGAATACTAATCGATTTGAAGCATTGCCACTAATAGATGAGTTTTTCTTGTTCATGAGCAGGACCTTGCAGTGGGATTTAGTATATCACAGTCTTCTGTGAGTAGAATATTGATAACATGGTCTAACTAATTGTACATGATGCTTGGTAGATTACCAATTTGGCCACCTCGCCATATAATAGACAGTAATATGCCAGCCGCCTTTAAACAGTACAGAAATTCAAGTACAAACACCTAGTTCAAAAGTTTTGAATTCAGAAACCTATTCTGATTACAAAAGTCACACAACATTTAAAAGCTTGATTCGAATTACACCATGTGGACTTGTATCATTTGTGAGTTCTTTGTACACTGGCTGTGTATCTGACAAGGCTTTAACTGCTCTTTCTGGTATATTGGAAGTAATAGAGCCAAATTATGAAGTTATGACTGATAAAGGGTTTCTTATTCAGGACTTACTTGAAAAAAGACAGGTTTCTCTTGTAATCCCACCTTTTTTAGGTGAAAAGGGCAAGTTTACTAAAGCTGAGGTTGAAAAACACGTGAAATAGCTAGACTTCGTATTCATGTCGAACGGGCAATTAGACGTATAAAAGAATATCACATATTTGATGGAGTTATCACTCTGACAATGGCTGCATCTATTAACCAGATAAGGACAGTTTGTTCTATACTTACACTTTTAAGAGGGCCATTGTTCTAGTTTGTGTTAAAAAGGCATTATGTACCAAACGATTCTTTGGATTTCAAGTCAAAATAAATGCTCACTTATGTGCATTTCACTTTCCATTCCCTTTGATTTTGTAGTAAATGATATTTTAGATACGTTTTCTTTCATTTTGTTTGTGAAACATTAACGTACATGAACTTTGAAGTTTGTCAGTCGTTTTAAGGTGAAAAAAATAATGTGTTGGTTTCCACTTTCACTGTTTTACACAGTCTCAAATTTTACATCATTTAAGAAAATTTGAGGAAGAAAATCTCTCTAAAGAAACCTAATGTCATTCCATTTTCCATTATCAAAATGTACTCGTTCTTTGTGGTAATCTTCTTTACATTTTACGAAGAAGTCGCACCACTGCAATCCAGTCAGACTCATCTGTCCCATTACTTGATAATAGTACTGATGTGTTTGCTTCAGTTTGAATGTTCCATTATTTCCCTTTTTCAAGAAATTGTACTTTTCAAACGAGTCTCTGTCACGGCACTTTTTTCTAACAGTCCATGGTTGGGAGTTCTACTAGGGTCAAATACCTTCCTATCTGGAGATGCTCCAAGAAAAGGAATACTTAGGTTAATTCCAAACCCACACATGTACACATTGTTGCCCGTAATTTCTGCATATAATTTTTCTGCTACTGGCTCATGTTCCAACCCAAATTTCCTTGCAGCAGTTTGAATGTGTTTTCCTTTCAAAAGTCTAGCTGCCAAACTGTCAAAATTTGCCTTTCGGACACATACGTCCTTGAACATGATAGATGTTATCCTGTGTCTTCTTAAGTGATACCATAACTTGTTTGAACTTTGGTTCCGAGTCTCTGGCTCTATCTCAGCAGCAACAGCAAGATCAGTGTGAAGGCCCAAAAAGTGATCCAGTTCAGGTTGATTTAACACAGCATTGTAATAGCATGGCTGTTTTAACATAGTAAAGTCTGGAAAATCTTTATGTTCTTCATTATTAATGATAATGCTATTTAATAACATCGGTTTTTGTTGATATGACAGCACAGATCATATAGGAACTGATCCATAAATGGATAATGAGTTTTCTGTAGAATTTGCAGCTGGTAGAATTCTCAAAATCTGTGCGTTGCCTCTAATTGCAGGTAGCTGTGTAACAAGTGTGGAAGCAAAGTCTGTACTAGGTATTGGTATCTGTGTGATAGGGCAATACATATTAGGCAAGATGCCTTCGGTGCTTCTTCTTCGGGGGCTCCTTCTTAGGGTTGACCTAATAGTAATAAATTGAAAAAATAACAATGAGCAATGACTGGAATACAGATCTATGGGACAAAAGGAAAATTATAAAATCATCATTAGCACCGGAATAAAATGTTACATTTTTGAGTGAAAAATGAAAACATCCAGTTCTAACCATTTGTCTGTATACTACATTAATTGCTATCAACTTATTGATACCTTTGATATCTCTAGTCAATGTACAGGTTTTGGTGCTAATCCATGGCCTCTCTGGGGTATGTGCCATTTCTGAGGTAGGGACGTTTTGCTTTGGATGGGTGGGACAGTTTTTAATCCAAGCTTAATGTAATGGCACAGGAGGTAAAGAAGGCCAATGGTGTGACTGCAGTGACCGTTGCCAGCTTTGTACTCGCATTGTGATGACATTATTGTGCTGATTCCAGTTTCTTCCTTTCTAGATAACTCAACCTGAGAAAAACAAACCGAAAACCCTGTTTCATTAGATGTAAATTTGATAGAATTAGAAAGGGTAATAAAAAAAATGAACAAGCATTATTTATGATGGAACACTAAAGATTCTTTTCAAATATTTCATGGATATATTTGTATGGTGTAACATTGATCACTACCAAAATCAGGACACTTTTTAGATAAAAATCAATGTTCTTTTTATCATACTATCAGTTCCAAAAATGTTTGTTCATTTTTCATAAATAGATACTATCCACTTTTCAAAGATATTACAATTAGGTATTTCAGCGTGTGGTTCTATAAATAGAATGTGAAATACTATCAGGGTGATGTTGGCCTTTGAAACTGGCATTACTGTACCCTGAAAGGGAAATTAAGGAATTGTGGCTCAAATTTAGGGATAAACTATCAATATCAACAGAAAAATATGCAAAGTTGAAATATTTTAGAGTCAAACAGGGTTCTGATCTGATCTCCAAACTAGCATTAATTACAGTTTTGATAAAAAAGACTTTTGAAAATGGTATCTAAATAAATAGCCTCGCATGGCCATAAATCAAGAAAGTTTTGTTTTGGTAATTTTTCTTATATTTAAATTGTCAATGCAATGATAATCAGCAGTCAATAAAGCTGATATATATACAGTTAAATTGTTATAAAAGTACTTCTTTCCATTGCACGAATTTTTGGGTACAGTGACATTACAGTACAGGTACAGTACAGTACATATAACAGGAACTCAGTACCCCCACCTCAAACAACAACAAAAGCAAACAAGAAAAAGAGCAAAACTAATGCACATTTCATCAATAAAGCTGCATGCAATTCATGCACAATCAAAAAAGAAATTCAAATTGCAAAAATTGTCATGCATAACTCATTAGCTATCGAACCATTAATCTATATGGAGGGTTGTTTTTCCTTATGGATATGTTCTTGCTTGCACATATACGACATCCTTGCATGTCTGTCATATAATCAAGAAAATGACAATACAAATGTTTAGTAACTTGTAATATCCCGAGTGAATGGGTGAAAGTAACTCAATCAGGCTCGGAGGAAATTCGTTATAGAGCTTGCATATCGGCATAACGTTAGGCCTATAAGGCTACAACAGTATATTCATAATATTGTTAACATAAGACTTACCTTCAACTTCATGGATATAACCCTCTATAAAATTTTTCTACTAATTCTTGGCTTAAACGAGGAACATTGAATACATTTTTACTCCACGGAGCTGGCATCGCTGAAGCTAGCGTCCCTGACGACATGTTTGCGTTCCGAGCCTCGTTATCGATTAAAGATGGCCGCGGTTTGAATAAAAAGTATACTCTGAGGACTCGCATCATAACTCATCGCAGCTTGGCGAGATTAATGCTATCCCTGCATTAGACGCGAAGTCGCGTACTAAGGAATATGTTGAAGATCGGGCGTCATGCAACACTGACCTCTTCGTCCAAAATGGATATGGAGAAAAGCCTACAGGTCCTGGTCACAACATTTTTGTTTGTTTGTTTGATTTTGTTTAACGTCCTATTAACAGCTAAGGTCATTTAAGGACGGCCTCCCCTGTGTGCAAGATGCATGCGTGTAGTGTATGTGTGTGTATTTTGGGAGGCTGCGATATGTTCGTGTTTGTCTTCTTGTAATAGCGCGGAACTGATGCCGACTTTATAGTGCTACCTCACTGAAACATACTGCCGAAGACACCCAGCAGGACGCCCCACCCGGTCACATTATACTGACAACGGGCGAACCAGTCGTCCCACTCCTAATTTGCTGAGCGTTAAGCAGGAGTAGAAACTGCCATTTTTAAAGACTTTGGTATGTCTCGGCCAGGGGACAGAACCCAAAGCCTTCCTCACAGGGGCGAACGCTCAACAAATGGCCAAAAGTGAGGCATTGTCAAGGGAGACATTAGGAAAAAGAAAGTTATTTAGAAAGGAGAGAAGAGATAAGGTCCCAAATTTAGTCGCCTCTTACGATCATGCAATTGGGGGCAGCAGGTACAATTCTTACGCCCTACCTGCAGGGCAGGGTCACAACATGTATCCATACATGTATCCATACAAAGCACGGTCACACTTCCCGTTGAACCCGCATGCTTCTGCTTTCAAACCTACCTTCAAAGTGGGTGAATGTATGGAGAAACGACCAGAGCCACCCCAGACGCACATACGCCTAAAGTAACACCTCCTGATGCACGTGACTCTATTCTAATTAAGGACTTCACCCGCTTTCTACTAAAGCAAGATCTTCTTTCTCGACTTACAAATGTCAACGATAAACTGGAGTCGTACCAAACTTGGAAGTCAAGCTACTGTTCGATCATGACAGATAGTAACGTTATCCCAAGAGATGAGATAGACTTACTTGAGAAACGGTCAGGGCAAGAATCGAAAAAAACACATCGGCATTCTTAAAGTTTTCCGAACTACAGATTCCCTGAGAGAGGTTTGCTCAGGATATGGGAGCGTCTTCAGGAAAGATAACAGAAGCCTCATTAAGACAGAGGTTAGCTACCTTTCCAAAACTGACATCGAAAGACACAAAGAAGCCGATTGATTTGTCAGATCTAGCATCTAAAATCGAATCCCTAAAGGAGGATATTCAGTACAGATCACTGTAGGGTTACTACAACTCATCAGTGGGAGTGTCTCCTATTGTATCCAAACTCCCTACAAGCGAAATGCAGCTGTAAGATACACCCAAGTCTCACAATGTTACATTTCCTCCATTCAGATTCTTAGTTCATGAGAGATCTCAGTAGAATCCAGAATAACCCAAGCTATCGGTATGATCAAACTGCCACAGCTACATCTGAAACTTGCGGCAACAAGAAAGACAAGACCTTTCAAAGACTGAGCATGCGCGAAACTGCCAAGGCGGTTTTTCTACTCGGCTTTTGAAGATTCACATTGAAACATAGAATTTACTCATCACCTTTGGAGTAAAAGTGTTTTGTGTGCTAATTCTCAAGGACTTTGAAAAAAACCGCCAGTCAGTGAGCTGTTCACGGAACCGCCATTAGCGTTCTTTAGAGAACGTGACTTTTTCGGGGAACGGAGACCGAATCCCTCTGCATTCATAACCCATCCCGAAATGTATACTGCTCTCGCTGAAGTTATAGATCCCACCCTTATCATTGGACTGCAGAGAATTAGAGGGTTATGGCGCATTTACGTTGACAACCTAGAGGATAAATATGAACTACTTTCATCGGGTTTCCCGCTAAGGAGGGCACACCAAGGGGCGTCCTTAAAACCAACCCAAACCGTTTTGAAAACGAGAACACCACAAAAGTCACAGTAAAAGACATTCCTCTGTCAGCGGACGACGGACAGATCGACCGGTTTTTTATTTTGAAAGGTCTTGAGATGGTAGGTAATATCACCCGGGAGAATCCCAAAACCAGGGTATTCTTCTATGGACAGGTAGTTTCAGACAACTCGACTTGTTCGAAATGTCACCAAGATGGCCACACATTTCATCAATGTTCAAATGGCTGGAAATGCCGGTTGTGTAACCAATCTTGACATAAACAATCATTGTTCCCATCACCCTCTGAGGCACCCCAGTCTGACGGCATTTCCAGCGAAGCAGAGGACCGTGACGAGGTAAACACCAACGGAAATGAAAACGCACGTGAAGACGACTACGACAGTGATCATAGCTCCGACAACGGTCCGCTCCCTCTAAACACTAATAATGACGCGCTCATCCCTGACAGTGATGCACATAAAGAGCATCGTCAAATCAAAGTGTCCACAGGAACCAGACGCGTTGTAACGGGTTAATCCAAGTAGGTCGCCACACCGTCCTCGGTACCCAACAAAGCGCCTGGAGAAAAAGTCGAGACAAAACCGGACCCCACCAACCCCTAGTAAAGAACTAAACAACGTCAAAAAAGGTTAACTCGGGTTCAGGCCCACCGACCGCCGGTAACACGCGAAAGGCAAGTGGTAACAGCAGTCGACCCTGATCCACTACCATGTCTAACCTGTCATTTCGTTATATTGAACTGTTTATCGTTTTATTGACTAATGAGAACGAAAAGCGGTTACACAAAAATAAACGCTTGGAAACTGAATATGACTATACTAATGATAAACGTTGTACTCGAAGTATGGTACGAGTCAGACACTCTTTGCATGAAACAAAAACTTGAATCTTCGTTAATATACATGTACATGTGTGTATATAGATATAAACATGTACATGTATGTGTATGGGAAGAAGTACATACTACATGTATTACTACATGTAGTTTGTACATACTTGTATCCACAATTCTGTATTACCTAAATGTGCCAGTTTTGAATTTGAAGACAATTGTAACTATACTAAAAATAGAATCTCAACATTACATGTATGTACTTAGAATCACATATCTTACAGACGTTCGTAGGTACGTCTCGGTAGGGGAAATTATAATACTGATTAATGTTTTACATGTATTCAAAATATGGTACAAGGTAAACAAACATGAAATGATACGTAAGTTTACAGTTATAATAACAACTTTAACCTACATTTTGCTATATAAGTCAACCTGTCTTGATCCTGAAAATGTTGGTAAGTGAACTTCAAAAACTATCTCGGTATTACATCCATTTGTTCAAGATCAAATATTTTCAAGGCATAATTAAGTATGTCTTATATATGTAAAGCAAATTGAAAAAAGGTTATACCTACATGTCTAGTCTAAATATCATACACACTCACAACATGCATCCCTAATCACCAATCTAAGAGCACGGTCCACAAAATTGAATGTTGAGGGTAAAACAATAACAAAAGAATCAAGAGATTTTAAAAGCAGGGCATGATTTCTAAAAAAAAAAAACACACACACACACATTCTCCAGACCCCACTTAAGTAAACAAGTATTAAGCAATACAATTTTGGAAAATAAACTAAATAAAGACACAAGTAAACTATGCGACGGTCCACTTACTTACAGTAAAAGAATGTACAGACGCTGTAAAAAAATATGAAATTAAATAAATCATCAGGGCTAGATGGTATAACAGCAGAATTTTTATAAAACTTTCTGGAATGAGCTTAAAGAGATAGTTACACAATCACTAAATGCAGGTTATACAACAACAGGGCGCAATAACACTCATATATAAAAAAGGAAACCCAGAATTACTAGAAAATTGGAGACCGATCACACTATTAAATTTTGATTATAAAATAGCAGCATATGTATTGGCAAAACGTCTTTAAAAAGTATTACCATCTATCATTAGCTTGGATCAACAAGATTACTTAACAAATAGATATATCGGTTATAATATTCGTCGAACACAAAATATGAAGGACTGTGCAGACCAATTAAATAAAGAGGGGGCAATCCTTTTCCTAGATTTCAAAAATGCTTTTGACACATGTGAGTGGGTCTTTATGGTTAAAACTTTTAAAAACATTTGGATTTAATAACTTTTTCATCTCGTGGATAAACACTTTGTTTTCAAATAGTTCCAGTTGTATGTTAACAATGGGTGGAAATCTTAAAAAAATAAAAATAGAAAGAGGCATAAGGCAGGGTTGTCCGGTCCCGGCTTTAATTTTCGTAGCCATAGTTGAAATCATAGCCCTTATTATCCGCAATAACAACAATTTAAGAGGAATAAAAGTAAAGGGGTCTTTGAAAGAACAAAAAATAAGCCAGTTAACAGATGACAACAACCTGTTTATGAGTTCTCCACACCACATACCAAAAGCGTTGCAAATAATATTAGAATTTGGCCTCGGAGGTATCAGGTTAAACATTAAATAGAAACAAAACTGATAGTCTTTGGATAGGAAAACTAAACAAGAGGCCCATGGGCCTTAACGGTCACCTGATATATTTATACAGAGAGTTGAATTTGTTTTTAACATGAACAGAAATATTATTCAAAGTGACATAAAACAGTAAAACCACCTTATTGAATATCTAGCATACAGATTTAAGACTAAAAAGTATTTGAAACTAGCACCTCTGATTCTAAACAAGGAAAATGAAGACATTTTAGCACACTGACTCCTTTGGGCACCGCCCTACAGCCCTTGGGGGTAGGGCTGGCTCAAAATTTTCAAAGTATTGAACTGTCAACTCAGTGTTCCAATCAAGTTATCAACATTTGTAAAGTATCATTTGCCATTATAAACCATAGTAAAGTTTGCCACACCCTTCCCCAGAGAGCTAGGGTCATGGAATTCACAAATTTGGTAGAGCACCTTAAAAACTCTTACATCTATGAAGAGTATTTGATTCTACCATATTTGCATGGTCTTGAGAAGAAGATTTTGAAATTTCAGTCAATTCAACCACCCATCAGCCCCTGGGGGTCAGTCAGGTCTGATATGTGCATACCATCAAACTGCTATCAAATACTGATAATGCTAACCCAAATTGAATTATTGAATTACTTCCAATGGAATTTAAACAAATGTTGGTCCAAAATGTGATTTCCCTATATAAACTATAGTAAAGTTTAACGCCCTTCCCTCCCCCCTGGGGGCTTGGGACCATATAATTCCCAAGTTTGATTGACCTTTGGCCATTGAAGGTTTCTGCAAAATTTCATTGAAATTGGTTCAGGAATTTGGAGAATAAGTCGAAAATCTAAATTGTTTACGGACGCACGACGGACGACGACGGACAAATAACTACTGAAGAATTGGCCATGAAAAGTCAATGATTTGTAACCCATGAAATAGCCATGAAAAATAGCCATGAAAAAAGCATAAATAGATCAAATATTAAGGGCCATAAAATTCTTGAAATCAATGAAATTAAAACCCATCAACTAACAAGACAATTCCATGGCCATTATCGAAAACTTAATGCCCATGATTTACAGGCCCTTTCATGGCCATGATTACCCCCCACCGCAGATGTAGATTTTATGGCCATGACTTTTAATGAGGAAAATGGCCATTATAAAAAAATTACTCATTGACATTATTTTTCCATTACTTCTAAAAATAATGGGCTTGAAATTAAAGTTATGGCCATAAAAACATCAAATATTCGGGGCCATAACATTTTTTATTTTATGTCATGGCATTTTCATTGTTGCCCGACAAGAACTCATGGCAATAATATATCATTTTTATGACCATGATAATCAACATAAATACAAATCACAGCAATACAATTGAAGTGAAAAATTCAACATTTTTATTGCATTTATTTTCATTTTATTTAACGTATATACTTATATGTATCATTAGAACTGCAACATAATTGTGATAATAACTTTTGCCAAGTAAGATTGTTAACAAAGCCAAGGGAAAAAATATTCGTGTTCCACTTTCATCGGTCGAAAATATAGGGTAGTATAAACCATTTTTAATTTGCACACGAGGCCCAAGCTTGGGCCTGTATCGATCACCTGAGTTCAATGTGTCAAAATTTAAACATCACTAAGGCATCATGCATGTAAAATATTGAAGCTTAAGCTCGTGGTATAATATCAGATTTTAAACCATAATATGCATTTCGGTCTATATTGAATTGTGGTCCCTTCCTTGACCCCAGGGGCTTCATTTGAACAAATCTGAATCTACATTACTGTATATGTACAAGGGCATCGTGTATGTAAAATATGGAAGCTCTGGGTTTGTGTTGTAGATTTTAAAGCTCAATATGCATTAATTTGACCTATGTTGAATTTGAGGTGTGACCCCCATCTCTGATCCAAGGGCCTTCATTTGAACAAATGTGAATCTACACCCCTAGGGCATCATGTCTGCGACATGTATATTAAAGCTCTGGCATTTGTAGTTGGGTACATAACAAGATAATTATAATTTTAAAATGTATCCAAAATCCCCCTTTCTTCCCCTTATAACCCCTCCATTTATTCATAGGGACAGTGGAAACACGATTATCTTTTTGCATGATCCAAGTTTTGGTATCAATTCATATATAACCACACTGGCACAGGCAGATTGGCTCGTCCAAGCTCATTCTTGGTTGGAACCAGGTTTTCATGTACAAATAGATAAAAAAAAAATCAATATAAAATTCCAATGACTAGAATATCTTGCATATAAATCCAGAGATCTGTCAAGAGTAACATGATTCAACAATTAAACAAGAGTACTCAAGTATGAACAGAACATAATATGCCTAAAGGCGGGCATGTAAACATACATGTATGAACAGATGGCACAAAATGGACAGTTTGGCACTTCGAATTCCATTAATTCTCATTTTTTTAACCAAATATAAAACTACAAAAAATAAGAGTGAGCAAGAAGACAAAACAATACTTCTTCTTAACAGATCCCTACTCAACCATAAAACGTAGGTGAAATATCAACATTTGTATTGCATTCATTTTAATTTTAACATATATACATGCATCATTAGAGCTGCAACATAATCATGATAATAACGTTTGCCAAGTAAGATTATTATAAGGCCACAAAAAATATATTTGTGTTCCACTTTCATCTGTAGGAATTATTGGTAGGTGCATATATATTATAAACAATTTTTGAAAAATAATTTTACAAAGGTTCATAGAGCAGGAGCTGTGACACCATGCATATGCAGGTCACGAAATGGCAATGAAACTGACACTTACTTGTTGTGTTAATATGTGAAAGTATATTGAGAAGTCAACAAAGGTCATGTGGAGGCCAGCAAATTCACAGGTCACGAGATCAAACATGTCCAATGATAATCATAAAAGATTTGCATATGTGCTTCTTGTAGAGCATTCAACAGGTCATATGGAAGGTCACGATTTTTGATAAGGACCAACTTCATGCCATACCGCACATGCCAGTGAAGACCCTGTGTCGATATGCCATTCCATTCAGGAGGAGTAACGATAAGATTTTAAAGATGGCTGCCCTCGATGGTCAAGGTCAAGACGGATCCATATTTCGGTTAGGACCAACTACGTAGATGTTTTACCCCATCTTTCGGTAAACAAACTGTGTTGATACAACATTCCGTTCATCACTAGGAGCGATGAGATTTTCAAGATGACCTTTCAGCAAAGGTCCAGACTGGTCTAAATTTGGGTTAGTATCGATGTCATGTCATACTGCATATGCCAATGAACACCGTGTTGATATGACATTCCATTCAAGAGTAGTAGTGGTAACGAGAGTTTAACAGACGGGCGACGTGCCATAGCATACTCTTTGCTGGTAAAGAGATAACAAAACTAATTCTCAACTTCTCAAGCATAAATGAAGCATCCAATACAAGTATATATATATTCACAATCAGTAGAGCAACGGTTACAATAGCTTTATTACTGGTGGAAGTTAATGATGTGTTAAAGCTTGTAACTTTTTAAACTTTCGAAACAACCCGAGTTAGGTAAACATTGTAACCAATCACCACACGTTAGGAAACATCAAATATGTACAACCCACTGTTATGATCTACAGAGTAATCTTAATCACAGATCTCCGAGTCAGTTTCCGAGAGGTGAAAGGATACTTTGTGGATCTCAAGAATTATCTTCTTACAATGAAACCGTAATCTTATCACCTAAAAGCATATATTCGGGATTTTCTAATTTTTCAACTCGTGGGGATTGGGTACCATGTTTATCCAACTAAGACTGTATCCATATGCACAGTTCTAATGTATATAATCTGAATCACTGTCGGAGTCAAATTCTGATAGATATTTCTTTAAATCAACCCGAAATTATGAAAGGACACACTGTAATCTCATCACCAAGGTATATTTTGGAAACCATATACTTCATGTTGCATGGCTGAAGTTTTTGAATGTCTTTCTTGTTTAATTTCAGCATGGAGGAGTAGAACGTTTTTGTAATCTGGATTTTTTTTGTACCGTACAGCAGTTTTCCGATGGACGTCACACAATTTTGAATCTCCTGCCTTTTTTCGTCATAAATCCCGAGATATAGATCTCAATCTGCCCACTCCATTATGGCAAGAGCACGGGACTTGGAAGCCATCACACTATCAAACAAGTTCACCTTTGTCTTGTTGCGAGTGGGAGTCTCTTGCGTCTGGAACAGAATATAGACTTGCAAAAAATTTTTTTGTCTCATTTGCATTGTGTACAAATTTATGATTCTAACTTCCTATAGCTACGTATCAAGACAAGAAGCACAATGTATAAAGTTCTTCTCTACATTCTGACAGTCAGGGATCTGACTAGAACAAGTTACAACAGATTTCAATAAAAAAAAAATGTGGCTTAAAGTCCACGCAACACGCAGTGGGTTATTTGCGGACTAGTAAAGATTAGAGAAAAAGGGGAAAATACGTTGAGAAAAGTGATAGAACAGAAAGAAGGGAAACCGTTGGCGGGAAATTTAGACCAGAACACTACCCACGACGGAGTAGGTCTGGGGTCTTTAACTTGCACAGAGGGCGAGTACCCCGGCACACGGGACCTCGGTTTAAAGTCTCATCCGCATAACTAGTACAGGTAAGAATCAAGGAGAAATGCAGCAAAAAGAAAAAGATAAGAGAAAGGACCGAAAACTGTTATAATGGGTCCCAGAGTATGTATTTACCCAGCCCAACCATTACCGAGAAGTGCATAAAGGGCTGGCCCATTAAATGGGCGGACACCAGTGTCCACAACCCGACGAAGGAAAGCACGGTGGTGCAATTCTACCAATAGAGTCCTGGCCGAAGGACTGTGCTGCTTGGTCCAACCTCTACCTTTCAACCTGTTTGACTTGGGTGACCTTTCCAGGAGCATTAAGCCCCAGCCAGCATAGCTATCAAGGTCATTGAGGTACTCAATCCCCACCACAAAAAGGTGCAGCAAACTTGGGAGGGATTTCAAAATAATTGATTTCAAAAATAATTGACCACGTGCAATATAACACGACACATGCATGGTCGATTACCAGAACCTCGAAAACATTATTTAAGCAATAAACTGTCAACAAACGACATTTCTTGGGGATTTGAAATACATACATGTGGGCAGCGCAAATTGAAGAATGCGTGCTAGTGCATTATGAAAAATGTGTCCATCCCACATTTGTTCTTTTAAATTCCAATAAAGGCCATATTCATGTATATGTTAACAGTTTATTGCTTATATTTACGTTTTTAAATACATAAATATCAAACGTCTTTGTTTACTCTTGTTCAGTAAAGTTAAAACTTTTTCTCCAATGTCCGATGATATGTCAGTGTTTGTCGCCAAGTTTGTTTAAAATCGTTGAAATTTGAATTTGGATCCAATCTCGGGACACGTAGGTGCGTAATCCCATTTGGGTGTCGAATACTCATACGCTCGATGATTTAACAAATTGATTAGCATATTAGATGAATTAAGTGATTGTCGCATGTCAATTAATTTCTTTACCTTTGATAATATGTTTTGATTCTGAGCTCAAACCCGACTTTTGAAGTAGATCGTCCATTTCTGATTTTGAGAATTTGCGCCCTTTTTGCTTTTTTTGCACGCGGCGCACGGTCCCGTACCCGGATGTATATGATCCGAATCAAATGCACGTTTGCATTGATAAACAACCTGATAGCAAAATTAAAGCGTTTCTTCGAGACCGCATTAACAGTATGATGGCTACATTCGGTTTGAATGCCATCGTGTTTACGCAAGTGTTTTGCCGTTTGTGTAAAGGCGAAGGAAACCCAGTTTCCAAATTTATTCGAGCCAGACACTTGGAGAGATATGGCGCGTTTTGTGATGTGGAATCCGACGACGAGTCCAAGGAAACTGGATTCCCTAATCACTTGAAGCACAGGAACTTGGTTTTCTGGAAAAACACATTTGATGAGGTAATTAAACATTTGATAACGTGTCATTGAGAAATAATGCTTTAAACAAAGAAATGTCACATGGTGTTTTATTTACAAAACTTGCCGCCACCGGCATCGCCAGATCTTAGCCATGTTAATGTCGGTTACAAAATAATAAGTTGCAAGTTACCGCGTTGTGTCTGTAACTTAGGGTATGGTAAGGAAAAACATCAACATATTTGTGTTTAGGATTACTCGGTCTAACTGAATTTTGGATTGTTAATGTCCATTTCATTAACCCCCCTCCCCCTCCCCCCTGCTTACTCACCAGGCCCCCCGGTCCCCCCCCCCTTCCCCACGTGCCCCCCCCTCCCTCTTTTGATATTGTTATTAATTTCAGTACCGGAAAACTAAGTTCACACCACTGCTAGTTAAGAATACACTGTAGTGTCCTAAGTTCACACCACTGCTAGTTAAGAATACACTGTAGTGTCCTAAGTTCACACCACTACTAGTTAATAATACACCGGGCAATAAAACTGTAGTGTACTTAGTTCACACCACTGCAAGTTAATAATACACTGAAGTGAACTAAGTTCACACCACTGTTAGTTAATAATACGCCGGGCAATTACACTGTAGTGTACGAAGTTCACACCACTGCTAGTTAATAATACGCCGGTCAATTACACTGTAGAGTACTAAGTTCACACCACTGCTAGTTAATAATACACTGTAGTGTACTAAGTTCACACCACTTCTAGTTAATAATACGCCGGTCAATTACACTGTAGAGTATTAAGTTCACACCACTGCTAGTTAATAATACACTGTAGTGTACTAAGTTCATACCACTGCTAGTTAATAATACGCCGGTCAATTACACTGTAGTGTACTAAGTTCACACCACTGCTAGTTAATGATACGCCGGTCAATTACACTGTAGTGTACTTAGTTCACACCACTGCTAGTTAATAATACGCCGGTCAATTACACTGTAGTGTACGAAGTTCACACCACTGCTAGTGTTTTGGGTTGCGAAATGTCTTACATCTCTTGAGTACCTTAAATTAATGTTGATGACGAAGCGGTTCACACACACAATGGGGGCTAACACAAAGGGAGTTATGGACGCCCTGGGGAGGCACTCGATCGAGGCTGACTTTTGGTTTTATACACGAATAATTGACATCTTCCGTTTCTTGGTTGGCCGTTTATTCAGGGACATGGAGTGGTTGCCTTGAAAAACTGAGCTTTCGTTCCAGAATTACATTTTGATGACACTGGGGTTTGTCCAAGGCATATTGAAGTGTTGGATGGTCCATACTGGGCTAATGTCGGATTTGTGTTCATTCATTGCATGTCCCCCGTTGTTGACAAAAGTGATTTTCAACGACGTCTGAATTCATAAAGGCAGGTGTAATGCTTTTTCCTGTTCCCAGTACCGACTGGCATAGGAGGATAAATCCTGTAATGCTCGAGTTAAGGTCATCTCTTGTTTCAAATGGTAATAAATTCTTTTTTTCGGTGTGTAATTGATCACTTTTTACATTTTCTTCCCGTGTGTTAAAGAAATGAAGTAACTTTTTCAGTTGCTGAAGCCTCTCAACTGCCATATCCACAATTGGTCTTCTGTCCAAGAATATCCCGACGAGAATGGATGTGTGCTCCAATAGCTCCACTGTTGAGGCCAGGCATTCAGGGTTATCCAGGGTTGTCTGATATGACTTCATCAGATACAACATATTACTATCCAGCACCTGCTCTGCAAGCTTGTTCCTCATCTTTGATGCACTTGTTAGTTCAGTGTGCTCTTCTTTTTAGTTTACGGTGAATGCGAAAACCACGTTGCATGTTAAATGCAAAGGCCTCTTCAAAATGTTCCCAAATGATAGGCTTTTCATGCATCACGAAGTAGCGTCCTGCAGATGTTTTATTTTGTTTTTTGATAGCTTCAATGTTGTTCCTGATTTTCTTAATCTCTTGTTTGACATCATGGATTAATTGAACCTTTGGGTCATAGTCGAAGATGTTCTTGGCGGTGAATTGTTCCCCTCTTGGGTCGTTGTTGAGCAGAACGTTAGTTAAAAAGCGATTTGTTGATGTGCCATCGAACATAAGGTAGTCCACTTCGAATCCATGATCATCCAGTGCATCCACACATTCCCATAAGTTAACATATAACTGTTGAGCATTTATGTTGTTATGTTGCAGGCTTGGATCCGAAATATGCAACAGGCCATCGGAATCCCCTAAAGCCGTGAAATACAAATTGAAGGCAGTGAGTGGCCAACTCTACTTTCTTGGTTCCATTTCTAATAATGGATATGTTGTTGTTGGTTTTCCCATATCAACTCCCCCTACTATATCCCAGGCGTCACCTTTTCTGACTATTTGAAGTTCATCCTGAATCGACATGAACTGCCATGGTCTGCGATCTTATTTTCAAATCCCTGCGACAGTTTTTTTAAATTCGCCGCCAAGAAAACATGCATGGATTATCTCCCTTGTTTAATTTTCGGATTTTTATTGCTGAAAATAATTGACTAGTGATCTGTTTTAATAAATAAAATATATCTGATTAAAAATACATACTCTATATATTTTATTTTTGTACCAAAACAAAATTTTATATTATATATGTTTTAATGAACCGATGGAATATTTTTCTGTACGAACACCATGATTTGCAGCTGGCTGCGAGTGAAAAATGACCCGTCAGACGGTAAATACATTTTGCAATGTATGATATTTTTTTATTCAAAATTACGTTACGCACCTGCGCGAGGGGGGGGGGGGGATATATTGGGCTTAATCAGTTCTCTGAGCTTAAATAGACCATTCTGATAGAAATTCAAGTTCCTGTGCTTGAAGCACTGGGAAGCTCACGTGCCGAAGTCGAAAAACAAAAAGATACAGTAGGCCTACCGGCCAGTGGCGCATACCTTGATGAAGAGTAAGTTGGCAGTTTCAGCTGCTTGACCAGTTGATATTGTAAATCGGTATTGATTGGTTTCTTTCATAATTGTCAGATTGGATATCGATACTTATCCACGATACATAGATCTATAGTACTAGCAGTCAGTCCGTACATCAAGAAGTCAATTCGTACACAAACCAACTCGTACACAAATTGGCTTACTCGGGGTTCTAAGTCAATTCGCTCCAAGAGTGTTCGCCTCAAGTTTTTGAAAATATCGCCGTCCAAAATATTGTTTTTAAGATTTAAACAAAATTCACGTTACTGAACTGCACATATGTCATATCATGATGTGGTGTTCACCCCAAACCATATTGCACATTCCAATTCCATGTCATGTTTTATAGTTTTCATTCCCATTACCAGTTCACTTGTGATCCAGGAGACATAACTCTAAGTGTATTGTGCCCACTGCAACATTTTGCTGTGCACACATTAGGGAATATTGATTACGGCCGACCTCGAGTTGGTGTTTTGTTGTTGATGTTGTGTTAATTGGATGTCATTGGTGCCATCAGCGAGGAGTTTATTGCCCAGATTTACACAAAACTGTTTACCTAGGGAATCGGTCGTATCTTGAGGCAAGTGATCCTCTGCGTCTTGACACCACAAGATTTGTTGATAAGCAAGAAGACTTTTCAAGTAAGCCTAAATTAAGAACAAAAGAAACAGAAAAAGACTATAGAGGAGCTTTTGAAAAGGCAACTAAACAAACACAGGCCCGTGTTATTGCCTCTGTAACAGGTTACAAGGGAACATATCCATTGCTGAGTTTGCTAGATCACAACAGAACATCAGAGTGTTGTCCGGATGCATGTCATACAATCAAGGATGTGGTTCAAAATAAAGTGTATTTTTATATCTGGAAGAAATATAAAGTTAAAAGCTAAAAGATAAAGTTGCTACAGCAGAGAAAAATTATGGCCGTTTTCTGGAGTTAACTGATCAGCAGAATTCAGACAGCACATGTACAGTCGACACTAGTACAAGTAAATCTAAAAAGGAAAGTCAACTCTAAGAGAGGAACGGAGGACACACTGTCAGAATGTGAACAGAATACAAACCAATGTCCATATTCGTTATCTGCTGTTGAAATAAGAACTGCTGATGAAAGAGCTCGTAATATTAGAATACCACTGGGATTTGGATTCCAACCCATGCCCTTTTTCTCAAAGCCGGGCAGTATGAAGTCTCATGACTGGAAACAGATGACTTCACAATGAATTCTAAAATACTGTCTTCATGGAATGTTGGGAGAAGATCAAAGGAAAACAATGTTTATGCTACTGGATAGCATAGAGGAAATTTGCAATGAAACTCAGTGTTTGGATGATCTGGATGCAATGGAACTGAATACGGCTTTGGCCCTTTTGGAAAGAAATTACCCAGTGTGTCTCCAGAACATTACCACCCATATTTTCCACCACATAGAAGACGGTATCCGGCAATTTGGACCAATATACAGTACATGGATGTATGTTTTTGAGCGTTTTAATTCGTGGATCTATAAGAGAGCTTTGAATAAACGTCATCCAGAAAAACACTGCAATAGAGACATTCATTATTTTTGAGTGGTGCCAATTCATGGTGTTGTCTGGAAAGGTTAGCACAAGTACAATGATTTCTGATCAAAAGGTATTGGCCAGCTTTGAACTTGAAAGTGATATACATGATGATCATGATGTGCAGATTGAACATGTGAGGAAGACACACTTAATCACTTTAGGTAATAGGGAATCTGACTCCATCCATAAACAGTTGTGTAATGTAGTGGTCTGTACAAATTGCATTGTTGAGAAAGTGTGCCAAACTGTATATACTGAACATCCTATTCACAAACGTACATTCAAATACTCCTGTTCTGGTGGAGAACGTTCGTCGGCAATAACCATTTCATCTTATGTTTATTTCAAAAGTGAAAAAGGCCTTGCAAATTTGAAGTTGACCTGCATTTGGACGTATCAAATATTTTCTTGCACACCATTCTTCAGACCATTCTTCAGATACCGATTTCTGAAGCAGAGCACTTTCCAGTAGAAAATATATCGGATATGGGAATTGATTTTATTAAAAAAATTAAGACTAGTAATTTGTTTTGAAAGGATGTTTTTAAGGCATGGGTAAATGTTTCAGAAGTAACACAAGTAAAATCTATGAAGCAGTTCTTAATTCTCCCAATCTGGTATAACCCACTTTTTGGTAGACTTTTTGTCCGAAAATGGTTTGATCGTGGTGTTAAAAACGTTTGTGATCTATTAGAGCAAAATAATGTTTTTTCAACTTTTGTAAATTTTAAACTGAAATACAATATAAACTCTGAAAATAGAAACTTCTTGATTTATCATAGTATATGCCAGTCTATTAGGCAATGTTGTAAACAATTAAACTATAACTTAACTGCAGAAACAACTTTGGAGAGGCCCTTCATACCAAGTCATATTTATATTATCATACAGAAAAAATAAGGTTGTAAGGACATGTATGACATATTAAATAGTAAAATTAAATTAGTAAATATAGCTGAAACAAAATGGATATTGAAAGAAAATTTTAGAAATATGAATTGGAAAAATTATATGGTATTGTCTTTAAAGTTACAAAAGACACAACACTGCAATGGTTTCAATACAGATTACAAAATTGTATCCTCCCAATTAAAAAATATTTAAATACTATTGGGATGTCAAATGACAATATCTGTAATATGTGTAAAATACAAAAAGAAACTACAGAACATCTATTCTGGGAATGTCCACAGTCCTTAAAGCTATGGCAAGATTTAAAAGAGAGATTATTTAGCAGAATAAGGAAAATCATTGATTTTAAGTTGGAAACAATACTTTTTGGAATTATTGAAAATGCTCCTATGCCCATTAACTATATTATTTTGTATACAAAATATTATATATATACTGTTTCCAGAATAAACAGAAGTTAAGTTTAAATGGTTTGAATAAGTTTCTTGCATTCAGATATAATAAAATTATACAATGAAATATTTGATGAAAGATGGATGGAATGGAAGGATTTATTTTGAGAATTTTTTTGTATACTACAATTTGTCTTTTTGTCGATTGATATTTCTCTCTCCAAAAACAAACACAATACCGGTTAGTAGAGTGCATGTTTTTCTGGTGCTTATATGGATACATGCAATAATGTGCATGTATGTTTGTATTTACATGCATGTGTACGTATGTAAGTGCATGCAGACTTGCTGATGTTAGTGTGTATGTACGTGCATATGTATGCATGTACGTATATACGTATGTAGGTCGTAGGAGTGTATGGTATGTACGTATGTATATATGTGTGTATAAGTGTTTTGTTAATGTTTAGTAATTATGTTCTTGTTCTGTAGATGTTCAATACTCTATGTACAAATGTTTTATTTCCCAATCAAATTTCTGAATGCTATATATTGATGAATAAATGTTATGAAATTGAAAAATTTGAATTTAGATAAAATTAACAGAGAAAAATGAATGACAGCCCTCCTGTGTGAGGACACCATATTGTTTAGGGGACTGACTCCAGGGCTCCCCAGCCCTAAAAGAGAAAAGATAAGATCCCAAATTTAGTCGCCTCTTACGATCATGCAATGGGGGCAGCAGGTACAATTCTTACGCCCTACCTGCAGGGACTAAGATATCGACTTACTGAAAGTATCTTCGATTGGGCAAGCAATTACACAAAATACTAGACCTCGACATTTGCTATCCTCGTTACAACTTGGCCTCGGACTTCCAAGTTCATCACCAGTTTGGGTCACAGTCGCTGGTCAACACATTGTACGCCTTGGGATTCTGTGTCTCGTACCACGAATTACGGAGATTCGAGTCAAATGCTGCTTGCAAACAAAATATAGATATTCCAGGATTTACAGATGAAGCTTTCTTGCAATATTCAGCAGATAATGTTTATCACAACTCCTGCACTTTGGTCGGAAAGGATACTTCCATGGTATGCGTATAATTGCTACAATAACACCAAGAATACAAGAAAGAAGACGAAACTATTTCGGAGGCTAATCGACAGCCTAGTTGAAATGAAGAAGAGTGGTTATTTGGTATCCGAATTTCAAATTTCCTGCAAGAACTCCACATAAAGTTGACTGACATAGATGAATTTAACATATCTGATGTTCCTCTATGGACCATTCAAACACCTGATTTTAACTTTACATTACATGAGCGAGGAAAATCAAGTGTTATGCCCGAAGAACACAAATCCTCCTTTCGGGAATGCATTTCGAATTACCCTTCTCATACACAACTTTACACCGATGGTTCCAAAGAAGGTGAGAAAGTGGCAGCAGCCTGCTGTACTGCTAATTCTTGCACTTCAGTTCGACTACCAGACGGCGCCTCCATCTTTTCTGCCGAAGCATGCGCCATTGGTTTGGCCCTCGAACATATCGATAAACACCGCTTTAAAAAGGCAATCATCTGTTCAGACTTTCTATCTGTCCTACTGAGTTTACAGTTACAAGATCCTAAAAACACACTCGTACAAAACCTTCCTCTTCGAATATCTCGTATCTTAAAAAAGTATGAAATAACTTTACTATGGATTCCGAGCCATGTCGGAATTAAAGGCAACGAATTTCCTGACAAGGAAGCAAAGAATGCATTGAATCTCCAACAAACAAATATCAAACTACCATATACAGATTTTAAACAAATTATTCGTAGAGCCATTCAAAATGAATGGCAGCAACGCTGGTCTCTCGAGACCAGCTATTGACAAACTTTTTAAAGTACAACCGAAACTTAAAACATATATTCCAAGTCGGACAGATCGTAGAGAGGAGGTTGTCCTCGCTCGGCTTCGTACTGGACACACATATCCTATTCATTCGTACATTTAAAACGAGAATATCCACTTTCATGCCACGCATGTGACAGTGGAACATTTTTTAATAGAATGTTCCGATTTTAAAAACGGAGTCACGGATATGAAGACTCTTTTCAGTTCCGTGGACTCGAAGACATTATTTAACTATTTGAAAGACGTCGATCTATTCTATAGACTCTGACGTTTTCTAACCCACCTTACACTTTTTGACGTTATATATATCACATAGTCCATATCATCTATTCGTTATCTCTTTTATTATTTTAACTCCCTTTTTATTTTAATTATTTACACATACAATGCGAATGCTTTTAAAATGAACCTTTTTATCTGATTTTAACTTCACCACTCACATGTTTGTTTAAAAAAAACTAAAATAACCCACCATGGCCCTAAATGACCACAGTCGTCGATGGGCCGTTAAAGTTAAACAAGAGGCCCAACGGGCCTGCATCGCTCACCTGTTATTAATCTAACACTTGTAATCTTAAGATTTCATAGGAACCTATTAAAAGATTTAAACATGACGCCTCTGACCTTGTTGTCGAACAAGGACATTAGGTTGAAAGTGGATCAACGTCATTCATTTGAACTAAAATGGTAGTCCTTCATCCCAGCATGCTACAGGCCAAATTTCAGTACCATGGCCATTTTGCTTATTGATAAGAAGTCGCTTGAAGATTTTATGACATTTGACCCTTTTGACCTTTGAAAGTTGGTCAAGGTCATTCATTTGAACTAACTTGGTAATCCTTCATCCCAGCATGCTACAGGCCAAATTTCAGTACCCTGGCTCTTTTGCTTATTGAGAAGAAGTCGCTTGAAGATTTTACAACATTTGACCCCTGTGACCTTGAAAATTGGTCAAGCTCATTCATTTGAAGAAACTTGATAGTCCTTTATCCCAGCATGCTACAGGCATAATATCAGTACCATGGGCCTTTTGGTTATTGAGAAGAAGTTGTTTAAAGTAAAAAGTTGACGCCGGACAGACGGACGACGAACTCCGCACCATAACATAAGCTCACTTGCCCTTCGGGCAGGTGAGCTAACAAACAAATCCTCTTCTAACAAATTCAACACGTCGACATTTAGTCAACTTCCTGAAGTACGATGCATCGGCACATTGAGAAGGTTTGACTACATTCCCTCCATAGTATGGCCTCTTCGAAACCCTTTGGCGGGTTGGTCTCGGGACAATGCAAATGTGCCAGAAAGGGACTTATCCAGGAAAGTCATCAATCACCCTTCTCCCTATGATCAACAGACCTTTCATGTACGCTACGCTGGATTTTATTGTCAACAACACAGGAAGATATCGATCTACACCAACCATAACATTCGATCAGCAACTGGAGTTTCCGTGGATCAATAGGACATCTTATGAAGGGTTCGGGGCTGCATGAAGTGCTAGAAGAAGTGTGTGCTGCAAACGCTGTTGACCACATCATCAGCGGAAAGGCTGTAAGTCGCGCTATTCTAGCACACTGTTTAATGGATACATCCCTTCATTCTCTCTTGAAACCTGGTCTGTTTGATGTGCACCTACCCGAGGAAAATCAAATCCAAGACCCTCATCACCGACCTGATGACGAAACATTGATGGAGGAACATCGTGATGAAAATAATACTGCCAACGCATGGGCATTAATTGACAAAATCAACAAAATGTTCGACCTTGTCGTGTTTGGTGAAATGTCTGTTGAGGAATTTAGTAATCATTATGCACTCGAAAACATGGAAAAGGAGAACCAGGAAATATCTGAAGGACCACCGTACTGCCAAACTATGGATGGAATATATGGAGATGATAACAATATTGAAATCGTTCTTGAGAGCTGAGCGCACTGGAAACTGGCATCTACACCTCCATTCGGTATGTGCTATGTTGCCACATTTTGCAGCGGCAGGGCACAATTTGTAAACACACATTCTGACGTGTATACCATGTTCACAGCAGGACACCATGTTTTGCGAAGAATGGATCGTTTCTGGGCAGGCCTGTCATCCGACCTTATCATCGAACAGGTCCTAATGAGAAGTCTTAAAGCACAGGCGGACTTACAAGGGGAAGAGGTATTACGGACAACCAACGGACGAAATGGGTGCAGTCCATGCTAGTATGTGTAGAAATCAACAACGAAATGCAAAATATTACCGACGTTACTTTCCGTGCTAATGAACAACATAAAGAACAAACTACAGCTAGACAAAAGCGCAACTCTTACGACATCAATTTACTTCTGAAATTTCTCGGGGGACAGAAACCCTTTTAACTTTGATGATAAATTTCTTCGAAATATCGAGACAGGGGTTGTTGCTTAAAAGGGTGTGCATCCAGCTGACATCAGCTCAGTTGGTGACACAATCATAACATCCATGAAAGAACAGAAAAACCATGATTTCACTTTCAAAAATGCGCATCAAATCAAAAGTATGGATTCCAGAGTCGGGGTTAAAATTGTAAACGACATTGTGCAAGTAGATTCACAGTTATTCCAGCGGCTAATAGCAGCTGCAAGGATACTAGCAGGATTCGATACTTCCTCGCTCTTCTCATACGAACCGAGCAGTGTGGCAGCGTCTTTGTTTAATGATAATTGGTTAACAGGAGAAGCAAATTAAACAAACCACAACTTGCAGACGCGATTTGAAAAATGGGCATCTGTGGCGTGGATGAATTATCATCTGCTCTTTTGTTTGTCATCGATGGTGGATCGTTGTTGCAACGCATTCCATGGACAAAAGAAGATTTTCTGCAATTATCCAGAATTACTTGCACTATGTCCATAAACGGTACACGGAAGCTGTAATAGTATTGGACGGATATGCCAAGCAAGATAAATCTACGAAAGGCATCACACATCTGATGCGTTCAAAGGTCGTTAGCCAGAGTCCACTTTACAGACGACATGCCATGTCGCATAAAGAAGGAGACATTTCTTACCAACAACGAGAACAAACAGGATTTCCTGAAAATGCTTGGTGAGACATTTACTGCGATTGGAGTTGAAAAGAAACATGCAGAGGGCGATGCAGACAAGCTCATAGCTCTTACCGGAGTTGAACGCTGTACTTCAAAAGACGTGTTTGTCATCGGCGAAGATACAAATCTTCTCGTCCTTCTGCTCTACCACACCGATATCAACAGTGTGTTTCTTCAAATCCGATATTTCCAAGGGTAAAACCAGGATTTGGGATATAAAAAATCAAAAGTCTTCTGGGCGAACAATTGTTAAAAGTCTTAACTGTTGTTAATTCACTGACAGAATGTGACATTACCTCACGGATGTACGGTGTAGGGAGTGGCTGCACTTAAGAAGATAGCATCGTCCCCACAATTACTATCTGCATGCTCCATTTTTCTCCGAGACAATGTTTCTGATGCAGAACTGACCAGGTCAGGTAATGAATTTATCAAAGCATTGTATGGCGGTCGTAGTGATAGCGACAGTGAAGATCTGGATTCCCTTCGTTTTCGTCGCTTCAGCCAGAAAACGGCTCCCTCTACAACAAGCGTAAATATACAGACCCTTCTACCAACTAACGATGCGGCAACCTTTCACACAAAGAGAGTATATCTACAAATTCAAGAATTGACACATAGACAATGTTCCCTGCAGCCAGATGAATGGGGATGGCACATGAAAGATGATAGACTTGTACCAATCCGATCGTCACAACCACCTGCTCCTGAGAATTAATAAACTTTATTTATTTACAACAATTTTGAAACAAGTTATTTCAACTTATATTAATCACTCTTGTTGGCCCGGGTGTTAGTGCGTGGAGGGTCTTAGTGTGGGAGGAAACCCAAGTGGTCGGGCAGCTGACCCCAACCTTTTCACGTCCGATCGGAGATTCCAACCGCGGCCGCCTTGGTGAAAGGCAAGTGCGCTATCCACTGCAGCACCCGACCACCCAAGATTTACTGAGAATTTGCTCAAGGTTATTCGGTGTAGCTGTAAACAAGGTTGCGAAACAAAGATATGCGCCTGTCGTAACCACAGATTCGACTGTTCTATAAGCTGTTCAAAATGCCGAGGAGTGAGTTGTTCAAATTCAATGCCAATGGACGACACTGAAATGGAATGAAGAGTGGTTCAAAACAACAAAATGTCGCCACAGTGTGAATTTCCATATATCATTTGGTAGTGGCCCTATTGGATTCAAACGGAAATCTATCTTTGTTTAGCTTGTCTGAATCTAAATTCAAATTTGAGTCCCAAATCACTGCACAAAAATATTTTATTTTATTTTGCACATACCAAAACAAATGTATCACAGCACGTAATGCCATACATATTGATGGCGGCCATATTGAATTTAAACCAGAAGTAAGATATTTTTTTCACATGGCATCATATCTCAAAGAAATGAATATGTCTTCAGGCACGTTTTTGTTCAATTTTATGCATTAAATACGAAAAGCACAATTTTTCGAAATCCTCCGTATTTAAGTTTGACTGCAATTTTGGACAATTTTTTTTACACGGGTATGTCATCTTTTTTCCCTTCTCTGAGACCCTTGGACTTTTTGGTATGTTATAGATAAAAAATATACATGAAGAAATTCTGTTGCAATTATGTCAAATTACTCCTTATTTTTGAGCTAAATATACTAGCCTCTATTGAAAGACTCTCGATCATTTGCAACATATTCGAATACCTCGGACAAACGCGCCATTTTCTCTTGGACACTCTATTTACACTACTGTTCCTATGTTCTCGGATGCTTTCGAAAAAGCAATCGCTACCGTGGTCTATCTGCATTCACGGGATGAAACAGGTAGGCAGGACATCGGTTTCATTATCGGCAAGGCTAAGTTCGCTCCATTACATGGCCACACCATACCTCAGTTGGAACTATGGCTGTGGATGTTGCAGAGACAATATCAGATCCGCTACATATTCCCCTCGATACAGCAAGGTCGTTCTCGGTTATATATGTAACAAGATTAGGAGGTTCTACACCTTATATTCAAGGTCACAGGGATAAGTTGTCTTAAAAAAACCTTTATACACGTTCTTCTGAATAACCAAAAGGACCAGCATGGTGATATTTCGTCAGTAGGATGAAGGGCTACCAAGTTTGTTCAAATAAATTACCTTCAACCATATTTAATGTCACAGGGGTCAAAAATGTAAAAACAAAAATTAACCAGCTTCTTCTGAATAACCAAAATGCCCAGGGTGATGATATTTGGCCAGTAGTAGCATGCTGAGATGATGGCTATGAAGTTTGTTCAAATGAATGATCTTGACCCATATTCAAGGTCACAGTGGTCAAATATGTTAAAAACTTTAAACAGCTTCTGCTGAATAAACAAAATGCCCGGTGCGATGATATTTGGCCAGTAGTATGCTGGGATAAAGAACTACCATTTTTTTCAAATAAACTACCTTCACTTATATTCAAGGTCACAGGGGTAGATTGTCTTAAAAAACCTTTATACAACTTCTTCTGAATAACCAAAAATGCAGAGGGTGATGATATTTGGCCAGTAGCATGCTGGGGTGAAGGGCTACGAAGCTTGTTCAAATAAATAACCTTCACTTATTTTCAAGGTCTCACGGATCAAATATGTTCTTAATCTTTAAACAACTTCTTCTGAATAACCATGAGGCCTAGAATGTTGATATTAAGCCAGTAGCATTCACGGATGAAGGGCTATCAAGCTTTTTTTCATTTGAATGACCTTGACCCACTTTCGATGTTATATTTTGTCAAATATGTTTAAACATTTGAATGACCTAATTTCAATAAACAAAAGGATAGGGTGGTGATATTTTGCAAGTTGTATCCTGAGAGGGAGGGCTATACAATTTGTTCAACATAATGACCTTGTTCGACTTTCAATGTCACAGTGGTAAAATGTTTTTAAATCTTTTAACAGGTTCTTTTGAATGACTTTTAATCATAAATACTGATATTTTGCCTTAAGCTTTATTTAAGATCACTTTTAAGGTTACATGTGTGAGATGTATACCAGGTGAGCGATGCAGGCCCATTTGGCCTCTTGTTTAAAAATTGCAGACACCATACGAACATCCCTGTTAATTATGTAACAATATTTAAATGAAAGAAGTTCAATGAGGATAGAGATCTAGTATGTTGTTGTTTTGTGGGNGATGAGTATCGATCTATGATGAAAACAAATGTCCAAATAGTAGGCCTTAGTGCAAGCTGATGTGTATAAGAAACAAAGAATAATATTTGCTGCTATAGTTTAGTGTTTTCAGCTTGCTTTTTTTTCTTGTGATGGTTATAAGAATACCCAATTTATATTTTATCATAATTTTTTATCACTTTTTTAGTGAAAACGACAGCTTATAACACAGGGCCAGGGGCACTGTTATATATGTTGCCTGAGGCCTCCTTGCTTACCATTTATTGTAGAAACAGTGTCCCTGTGCTTGAAAAATCAATAAACTTTGCAGTGCGACACACCAAAACACTTATATTTTTGTCAAATATGTCAGTTTTGACCAATGATAAATGATTTCACTTCTAATTCAATGTTACTTTCCGGTTTCAGTTTACGTTCAATCATTTGTCTGCTCCTAATTATGTGTCTTCTGCTCCAACAAATCCGCTTTAGGAACTCTCACATGCAAACACCGAACACAAAACATCCGATGTAGAAGGGCTATATTGGACCCGTACGAAAACAATAAATATATTCAAACAACCCAACTAGAATCATGAGCAACACTCATCACCATTTGCCTGTGTACCTTGATAACAACCCCCCGTCTTCCTGAGATGTACACGGAGGCCTAACGTTAGGTCGTGACCATATGAGCGACACTCTTCTCCTAGCAAGAGAAGAGTAATGGCTTCCACTGCCCTGGCCAGACGACTCTAATTGTTTTTTAATTTGGCGGCAAAACACCGATTCTTAGTTTGGAAAGTGCTTGAAAATTGTATCATTTTACCCTCCTCTTTGAAACGATTTCTCTGATTGGCCAATGCATTTACCATTCAAACGCGTTAGATGTGAATTTTAACACGTTAAACGTCACTTCTAACGTGTTACTTTTTTAACGCGTTACTGTTAATCGTTTTTGGCCCGAACCGCCACCAATAGCTTTCGTCCACGTTGTGGAAAAGCGTACCATCTGCATTTAGAAAGTCAAATACCCTGGCCAAATTCGAGAAGGACATAAAAACTCACCTCTTCACCTCTGCATTTTAGGTTATCTGCACAGACGTCATGTACATACCATACTTTGTTTATTCATTTATGTGCACTGATTGAGATGATTATCTTTTTGCTTAAAGTATCTTGGTGATTGTAAGCCTTTTTTTGTTTAACAATTATAACTAATACTATCACCCACATGTTGTAAGGTGCTTTAGAGTATTATTTTCAAATTATATAGGGCGTTATATAAATGTTAAATATTATTATTATTGGGTCGTAATATGGGATAGCAGACTATTGGGTAGGTCAGGTGTTCTGCACCAAGTGGCATATTTTTATTTACAAAATACGGCAGATAGAAAGAAAATCACTCATCATATTGGTCAATTGTTCTGCATAAATCGCATATTCTCTGAAGAAGTACGGCAAATAGAAAGTAAAATTACTTCTTAGGTATTATATGTCACAGCGTCGAAGTAGTATTGGGTACAATAGGTCTATTTCTGTATAAAGGGGGATAACTCAGAGAACATTTACTGATACGCTGTCGGTCGAACTGACTGTTTTCTGCACCAAATCGCATATTTTCCGATAGAATATAGATATAGCTAGATAGAAGTCAATAACTTCTACAAAGGTGATATTTCACAGTATTAGTATGGGTTAGTATTGGGTAGTATGGGGTAGTGTAGCGTGCCGAGGGGGTAGTGGTCCGTACAAAGTTATACTTGGGTCCCTGTATGAACTTTATGGTAGCGACTAACTGACAAACTATACTACAGCAGCCAATATTTAAGCATTGAACTTTTTTTGTATGGTATTTATGATCTATTTGAATGACACAGCTTCGCAAGCAAACAACATAATGCGCGCTAGACAGATTTTATTTTTAGCTCAATGTAGCCTTGTTAACATGAAAACATCTAGAATCATGCCATAAAGATTCTACGAAATGAAGATTGGTAATGGTCCTAAATGTTATTTGGGAAAACCCTTAAGTGTTTTGAGCTTTGGTGTTATTTAAGCATTGAACTTAGCGCGCATTATGATTTGTTTGCTTGCAAAGGTGTGTCATTCAAATAGATCATAAATACCATACAAAAACAGTTCAATACTTATATTTACGTTTTCTCTGCCTCTTATGTTCTTTTTAACTTATAATTTATATTCAAAATTAATAATGTCCGCCTTATCGACAGTCCACACAATTTCGTTCAATAACTTTAACAGCGTATTGTCGCGTGCTGATTGGCAAACAAAGTAGTACTTTGAAATTTTAACAAACACTTATATTCCACAATTCAGTATCAATACAATTGCGTATGATATGTCTATAGGGTGATTTGAGTTTATCAATAGAAATCTGAGCTGAAAGTTAGATTTGAAATTGTTCCGATATTCCCCCGGAACAAATTTCGCGCATTTAAATACAGTGAACACGTTGAATCCGACCTTGACCTCCACGAGGGAGTTATTTTTGAAGTTGATTCGAAAGTTTCTCATTGCTCATTTTGTGAAGAATCTATGTGTCAGTAGGTCTATAGAATATGTGTATTTCAGACATTTGTAACGAACCACTGTTGATCAGTGCAGTGTAACAGACGATATTTCTGATAAATTGCATGAGTGTTAAAATTGTTTCTATTGCCGGCATTGGTGATTTCAATCGATGTACATTTTGTACGATATTGCAGAACTTGGTCTTGTTTTTGTTGTAATAAAAGTATTTTTTATTTACTTTTTGCACATAAATTTACAATGACATTGTCAAGTCTCACAATACCCAGCGATATTTCAGCAGCCGTCATGTTTATTTACATTGGATAATGTAGTTCCAGTCAGTGTTATTAAAGTCCCATCAACGACACAGCTTTCAAAGAGGCTATTTAGTGACAATGCCGTGCAAATGTAAATATATACAGATATTGAGATATGTTACTCCCTAGTAACATTATAAAACACTACATACATCAAAGATATACAATAGGACAGAGTACCTTTCCGAACGAACACTACAACAACGACAACTTAACAGTTATAAAGCAATAATGCGGAGTTATCTTACACCCGCACACAACGAACAAACGAGACTGATGTTATTAACCGAATTATAGATACACAATACAACTACCTGCTGTCGATATGTATCACTATCACAGTTACAAACGTACAGTCAACGACTACCGTGTCGTGACCACCCTCAAAACACTGAGCTGTCAGCACAGCTTATCTATAGCGCGGGCATTGCTGGTTGTGAGCGTGTCGTGGCCACTTAACAATACAAAGTACACTATATGTACACAGCTATTGCCTAGAACCAGTCCTACTCAAGACATATATGTCATGAGCACTCACGACCTAGTCGTGGAACGATACCCTGACCTATAGTCGTGACACACTAGACCTCTAGGTCTAGCTATGAGCTGTGAAGCTCGAGCAACAATAGCTATCCTGTATGATAGCCAACTCTTTAGTATATGACACTGATCAAGGCAAAGCTTATTCAGCCACTTTTTTCTTTCAGTGCCAATACCCACCAAAAAGTGAAACTATGAAAGAGTGACCAGTTTTGAAAAAAAAAACGTTCATGTCTGCCGACTTTTATTTATACCCAGGGAGGGAAACAACGACCTATATTGGTGATCACAAGAACTAGTCACTGAAACGCTTCTACAGTAGTACTGCCGACAATAAAGCGTCAAGCTGACATCAACAATAATAACACACGTACAGAGAAATACACACATGGCACATGTGACGTGAAGGTAAGGCCTATTTTCGCCACATTACCCACGCCTCCGAACAATAAGCGTCCTCGCTTAAAACTATATACAACTGACATCATATCTCGAGAAGTTGAATCTTTAATAGTATGGTTATGAAACCTTTTTATTTTCCTTTTTGATACTGTTTCTTTTTGACAATGTTTCTTTTCCTTCATTGCCTTCCTTCTTCTGTCCCCTGAGACAGCTGGAGCACAGAACATCATGTTCTTCGAGATCGACCGCCTTCACGGATCTGTCCCCGTCTTTATACTTGGTAACAGTTGTCCTGCTCTTCTTACATAAAAAGGGTCTGTCTGCACAAGAACTCTCTAATGTTCTTACGACAGTCCATAAGGTTATCTGTTTGTACACCTACGGACATCACAGCCGGTACTGCCTTGGTAGGCCTTGAAATGACCGGCAAATGGAGTAGATGCTTCGGGTCCCTGAGCTGCTTCTTTACAGATGTCGATGCCACAGACTCGTTGCTCGGCCATTTCCCAGGGAGAGGAAGGCTGGGTCTTGTCTGCTTCCGAATCACTCGACCTTCCTCCAATTTCGCAGCACTAGTCTCCCCAGGGTTGGTAGCAGTGGGTTGAGCTGTACCTTCTGTGACCCCGGTGCTTGCCTGGATGTCCTTGTTATCGGATGAATCACTCGGCACCTCACCCGATAACTCTTCACTACTAATTTCCGAGCTGCTGGAAATTATGAGGTATACTGGATCTTGTTCTTGCCATTCGATGTCGGATGAGACCACCACGGCGTTGGTTTGGTTGGAGCTACCTGCAGGTTCTTCTTCCTTACCTTGCAATACCGAGGGAGCATTGGAAGCTAGGCTCTTAGACTCGGTATGTCTCTTGAAGTGTCTTGTAAGGTAAGGCTTCCTTGTTGTGGAATAGTCAGGACAGTTGCAAGTCTTTTTAGCAATTGTGGCGATACTGCAATCCATGATGTGTGACCTTATTTGGTCCATATCTGAGGTGCGAAAGGAACACATTGGGCAGGTTTTCATGGGTGTAGTCTTAGTCTTAGCCAGGACTCCTGCAACATACAAAGATTAAACTACCTTTATTTTCATGTCTTAGTATCAGGGATTAAAAGTGGTGTACAACGCGTATTGTAAAGTTCAGTGTGTATTGGTATAGCTAGAATGCCATGGTGGCGGGCGTCTATTGCGCGTAGTCCGCCTCGAGTTTACTTGGTCAAGCTCATCAGTCTCGGTTGCCACATTTAATAACTGACCGTGCTCTAAACCCTCCTCTGATGAGGAAGTCTGACTACTGCTTAGGGGTCAACATGGGATGTCACAGCATCCTTACTGTCTTTCTCCTTAAAACAACTCTCATCCACCTGTGTTTTCACATCTCTCAGACCACTCAGCTCACTAGCCTTCGCCCCATGCAGGACTTGTGGTTGCCTTCTTTTCTGCCGGTCCACGTGTATCACTCGAGACTTTCCCTTTCGACCGCAACGTACCCTGTAGGTTACATATGTTAAATTGGTGAGTATCCGAAAAGGTCCACGCCATCTGCATGATAGCTTGTGACTTAGTCCAATCTTCACATTTGGGAAGAACACAAACACTTCTTCTTCTGACTTGAAGCTTTCCCACGACAGCTTCTGGTCGTGGTTCCGTTTTTGTCTATGCACGGCTTCAGTGTTATTTTCTCTTACCAACCTGTGAGCATACTCCATGATCTCTTTGAGTTTCCACGCCCACTGACTCTGTGGAATCGCCTTGACGTTCCTGGGCATAGCGTATCGGATTTCTAATGGAGTGCGTGTTTCTCTCCCTAGCATCATGAAGTTGGGTGTACATAACGTGGTCTCATGTTCTGCTGACATATAGGCCATCATAACGCAGGGGAGGTGTTGGTCCCAGTCCGTCTGGTGGTCATTGACGAAAGTTCTAAGCATAGACACCAACTTCCTGTTGAACCTTTCGACCATGCCATCGGTTTCTGGTGGTAAAAGGTTGTGCGTGTCTTGCGTATCTGGAGCAGCTTGTACATTTCATTAAACAAGACACTTTCAAATTGAACACCTTGATCCGAGTGCACAATTTTGGGAACACCAAAGCGACATATAACTTCTATTAGTAGCCTCGCTACGGTTTGAGCCTCCATGTTGGGAATGGCGTAGCTCTCGGTCCATTTGGTGTAATAGTCAGATATCACCAAAACATGTCGGTTCCCATAATCGGTTACATGTAGTTCACATAGTATGTCTATCGCTATGCGCTCCATAGGAAATCCAGTTTTTACTACCTGCATCGAAGCTCTCGTAGTCTGACTGGGTGTTTTCCCTCTACCACATTTCAGACAGCCAGCTACATAGCGCTTCACATCTGCTTTGATTCCTGGTCAATAAAATGACTGTCTAATTTTGGCCAGGGTTTTTCTCAGACCCAAATGTCCAGCAGTCCTATTGTCATGTGTATGCCCTAGAACAATTATAATTGGTTATTTGGCTGGAGCTCGGCACGGTAGCCATTACTTCGTAGAATGTGTAAAGATTACTAAATTGAAGAAATTATGAAATTATGTTGAAAATTGATTGAATTACCTCGATTTGAAATGGGTAGAATTATAATTGGTTATTTGGCTGGAGCCCGGCACGATAGCCGTTACTTTGTTGATGCCGCCCCGACAGCCCGAGTTTTTTGCCTCGGGCAGTACCCCCTGTCCCCCTAGCCAAACATGAAGTAGAATGTGTAAAGATTACTAAGTTGAAGAAATTATGTTGAAAATTGATTGAATTACCTCGATTTGAAAAAATAAAATCAGAATTGAGTTAATTTCATACATACTTTAACAACTGAATAGTTTTAGTTGAGCTAATGAAACTGGTGAAGGCCCGGGCGAACCCGATACTACAAATAACACGCGTGGTTTCAAGCAGTACTGTATATGGTTGAGAAGTAACTAATTTCAAAACGACCTAACTATGCCAATAATTAACACATTCTTCTATTTTTACCACAGGTGTAATATATACGTCAGCAACTAAACGATTTTACAGTTTTAGTTTGGCTTACAATAAAGATGAAATCCTGGGCGACCCCGATATTACAAATAACACGCGTGATTTCAGCTAGTGTATATTTCAAAACACCATAATTCCGCCAATAATTAACATATTCTAACATCTTTTTCAGCATTGTCTTATTTACACTTACATCTTAACAAATACATAGTTTGTATTGACCTAACGATAAAGATGAAAGCCCGGGTGTAATGTTACAGTTGTGTTACATTTTCTAATTATCGTACATTTACGTATTCCGGAACGGTTGACCGGCTCCGGCTCCTTTTCTACGCTTGTAGTGTAGTAGTCAATGGTACATTCGCGTATCCGGTTGAAACGGTTGAACCGGTTGAACATGTAAAGAAAACGACAGGTACAGATTTGGACCGAGGCTGACCTCAGGAAAATTTGGTACGTGAAGATTGAGGGGTCCAGACGTACCTGACCGAAACTAAAATGCTGACTATTGCCAATTTGCGTTATTTCTTTATTTCTTTCTTAAACAATGTCAAGTCACATGTAATTTTTAAGATACGTTACATGGTAACGTCGAGATACTATGCCTCCAAAATCCTACGTCACGGAAGTAGCTAGTATAGAGTTACCGCGGTCCTATTTTTACAATGCTGTTTAGCTTTGCTACACATTTTCAAAAATATCTCTTTATTTGAGAATTTTTTTCTATGGTTATGTTAATTCATGACATTAAAAATTACAGAAACTGAAGCTTCTTTCAAATTTTCAGTCTTTTCTTCTCTCCACCCAAACCGGAAGTATATAGTAACTACCAAACCAGACGGAAATCCGGATATATTTTGGCTATTGTCATTCTCTTTTTACACGATTTAGAGGGATCAGGCAAAGAATATCATGTCGGAAAATAAAATTGGAATTTAATCACCAATATACTTAACTTTTATTACAACAGATAATAACAGTTATATTTGATAAACAATACATTTTCAAATATGAAGTCCCTCTACTGGGCCTCACTCTTTCCGCAACATTACGCCAGGGATGTGTAGTGGAGGGATACGCAACTTCCTCTTTGCCTTTGTAAATATGTTCCGAGTGAGGTTGGCTTATCTCCCTTGATCGGTGTCCTATGAAACGAGCGCTCCCTAGCGGACAAGTTATGGCTTCATCAGAGCGTGGCTGAAGCGTGAAATTGGTGTGTAAACAAATCAATAATAATGAGTATTACTACATTTTGTTTATCTTGTTGTTGTAGGTTGTTTATACTACATCTGGTGGAAGTAATAGATGGTGTCACAGGACCCGATGTATTGACTTTTTGCCATATTTTTTCATTTTCTGTGACAGTGTTCAACGTCAACCGGATGTTGTTTTTTGAGATTTGAGATTTTGTTTTGCTAACCCAACAAAGTTGTGTTTCTAATTCCTCCTCAACGGAATGGTTTATATTAGAATGAAGTATATCCATGGAAAGCTTAATTAATTTATTTTGTATGGAGGTAATCTTATGGCGGTGAGTTATTATTAATTTGTGTTATTTTTGTTTCAAAAAGAGCTAATGTTTGTATCACTTTGCGTCGGAAATGGCGTCATTTTCAGTGAAACCATGTTGTAATCTCGCTGTTTAGATCAAATTTTCTTCCAATCAATTTCACCATTTTTCAAACAACGGATATCAATATAAAGTTGAGTAATTTTTGTAATGGGTAGACCTGAGTTTATTTGTCCTCCGACAGTATTTTTGTTTTTATTGGTCAGGAACTGCCCGCTATGTTACGAACTTTTTTGTAAACATTTGAAAATTTTGGGTGGAAAAAATCTCATTACCACCCATTTTGTGTTTCAAATTTCTTCCAAAGTATTTAATCAAGCTTTTCAAAATCAACGGCAATGTAAAGCTTAATAAATTTTATTTTGTGAGGGAGTAGTCTTATGGCGGTGAGTTATTATTAATTTGTGTTTTTTTTGTTTCGAAAACAGCTACTGTAATATGTTTGTATCACTTTGCATTTGTCATTTTCAGTAAAACCATGTTGGCATCTCGCTGCTTAGATCAAATTTTCTTACAATAGGCCTATATTCCACCATTTTTCAAACGTGGGATATCAATAAATTAAAAAGATGAGCAATTATTGCAGATGTTATTTGTGGTATGTCAGTGTCAGTGAAATGTCCGACTCACTATATTCTGTACACTCTCCAAGCAAGTGTTGTAAATCTATGTCATCATACCAAGACAGAAACTCAGACCATGACATGATGTGTGATTCATGATGAGACAATTTTCAAAGCGCTGAAGTATCCGATCGTGAAATGCTATGAACCGACTCCCTCAGAGTCCAAACCAAAATATAGCACAAACTCAAGATACAGACGATAATATCTCCCTACACAACTACTGTACAGCTAGACATGGTGGCAACGATAACATTTCTCCTGTAATAAAATGAAGACCTACTAATACACAGCCCAGTTAACTTGGATAACCGCAATGAAAACACTTCGATCAGCGATGTGTTGACATGACACCGGAAGCAAGTGCGAGTATAACCTAACACTAGCGCGCAAGCGCAGACCGGCCAGAGTAGGCCCTCGATGACTTCACGGTCCAGTGAACAAACACAAAAGCGACGATAAGTGTTCGCCACTGGACTAGGAGTTGCAAATCCCCCCACTACACATTCCTGATTACGCTGAAACCATAAACGGGGCAATTAAATGCAACAGTACCAAATGCATTTGTATTTTTTCTTGAACTGCATAATTCACTCGAATGCTTTTCTTTACTAATTATTAATTTTACATTAATTACTTTATCGCTATAAAACGAATAAATAGATATTATTTTAAATAATGTTATTCAGAAAATAAGATTGAAAAAAAACAGCATTTAGACGCTTCTCTCGTTTCAGGCAATGCCTGTTTTCAAAATGAATGATTTTGCCAAGCAACAGATTCAAGTATATTATAAAAAAACACAATTACAGGTACATTCTGTATGTATTAAATGGGTAATGTTATGATTCAAAAATTATACTACACTATTGAAACAAATGTACGAGCTTCGCTCTCTCCAGGCCATGCCTGAGTCATATTATTCTTGATACATTGTTTTGTATTCTCCGAAACGGTGGATTGTTAGCTCTGCTTATCGTGGAAAATTTCTTCGCCACACAATGTAGCCTAGTTTCCTTTTCGACAACAAATGCTTTAGTCTCGTTCAACCAGACGCTTGATCACTTGTATTCGGTGGTAGGTAAATCTTGTACCCCGTTCCCGGACCCGGACTAAAACCCCGTACCGGGAATATGTTTATTTATCATCTAATAATTTAGAAATCGACGATAATGTGTATTTCAAGGGGGTAAACCTTGTACGCCGCAGTCAACCGTGAAAATCACGGTTTTACACATATAATTAGAAATTTAGGGCAAATTAACATGTTATTTTCAGATATATAGAAGAAAATACCTTACTGTTTATAATTATGTAAGTTTCGTTGAAATAAACGACATATTTCAAATGAAATTCTGACTTTGTTGTGATCGCGGGTGTTTTGTTTACTCCCGTACCCGTACTAAGGGGACATCACTCTGTCAAGCTGTCGTTATCAAGTAGAACTCTTAGCCATTCTATTAGAATGTTAGAAAAAATGGGTATTTTTATAATAACTTTAACAAATGGTTTTATGATTGAAATAATTGTTCTTTTCAATACAAAAAAATACAAAAAGTATTAAGTTGAATAGAAAATTATAAATATATGTATTAAAATAATAATTAGCTGTAGTCATGTTTTATGTTTAAATCACAATGCTGGCTAACCTAACTAACTAAACTGCATTATTCTAACCTGACTTATATACTTCTGACTTTTATTGCTGTTTTATGAACACTTACCACACTTCATAATAAAACTATCCCTAGAAAAATGTAAATCTGACAGATCACTTACACATCTATTATGAAACCATCTGTCACAGCACGGAATTAGATTATCTAAATCCGTGGTCACAGCCAGCATCACAAGAAACCATATCATCAAATACATTTAAGATGTGACACCCATCTGTTTAGCAATCAATAAAAATATCAAATGATAAAGAAGTCTTCTTTTGCCTATGCCTACTCATTTATTTCCTAGGAAATTTAGTAAAGATTCCATTGGAAATACATTCTACAAGATGATGTCTCATGCAAGTGGTGTCAAACTCCAACTCTTCACTCCCGTTAAACCCATTGAAACAAAATTCTACTAAGTTAGCAATAGCAAAAACCCCACAGTCAACCCCGTTTTTCTGTTGTTGCACTTTAGGTAATACTGTTTTTAAAACTTTTCTGTTTTCCCCATATTATGATTACAACTGCATTTCTAAAGAAGCTGACAAATGACCCTTATGTTTCGTATTCCCTATCAAACTATCAAGAATGTATACTTCCCCACTATCTACCTCCTGTACTGACACCACCCAATGGTGGGTTTTTATATTTAGCACGAGTCTTGACGGAGTGATGTCCCCTTAGTACGGGTACGGGAGTAAACAAAACACCCGCGATCACAACAAAGTCAGAATTTCATGTGAAATATGTCGTTTATTTCAACGAAACTTACATAATTATAAACAGTAAGGTATTTTCTTCTATATATCTGAAAATAACATGTTAATTTGCACTAAATTTCTAATTATATGTGAAAAACCGTGATCTTCACTTCACGGTTGACTGCGGCGTTCTTGAAATACACATTATCGTCGATTTCTAAATTATTAGATGATAAATAAACATTTTTGTAATTGTCACATTTAGAAAATAATGTTTGAAATAATTCTATATTTTTATAAAAATTATAAACGATCGCGTTGATGAGATATAAAAATATCTTTATATTCCTAGTACGGGGTTTTAGTCCGGGTCCGGGAACGGGGTACAAGATTTACCTACCACCCTTGTTTGTATTGGGCGTAGCGTACAAAGAAAGGCAACAAGAGTCTGGTTGAACGAGACTATAAATTAAATGCTTACAAATGAGACAACCATGGTTACGCTTCTTCCCGAAGGAAGTTTCAGTGTAAAAGCTTACCCTGCACCTGATGTAAGTAAATACCTGTATACATTTGATAGGTAATATGTTACCAATTTATTCGCTGTCTAATTTCTCCAAAATAATGATATTTCTTTGATTTTTTTTGATTGAATACATTCGATTAACGGTGTTAAGACGATTCGTCCCTCATTTCAAGCTTAAAATTGTTGCATAAATATGTATCAATCGTAGTGTTGGGAATCGCTTGTAAATTCATACTCGATCATCACTTCCAATCAGGTGACTGATGTTCGACTAATGATCGATCAAATTGAACATAAATTCAGTAAAGGTTATATTCGCTTTCCGAAATCTACTTTCACTTTCGTTACCGGGAAACACCGACGTTAGAGAATTTCGCCAATAACGCACAAAATTCATACCAAAAAACAATAAGTTTGTTGACAGAACCTTATAATTGTTGAAAAATGTGTATTTGGAAATGAAATTGATGATGTTTGCAATGTCAATTATGCTGTGACAGCTGTATTCAGAAATGCTTAGCATTTTATTTGTAAGGTAGACCACAGTTTCGACAAAGCGTTTAATTTATATCCAGCTAAGGACAAACAATACCTTCTAAACGTTTAAATCAGTATTAAACCATGACATTCTGGAGATTACACTCTATCACTAGTGACTACTAAATTCTGACTATCCTCGTAATATGGTAGTATAACCTAACCATGCTGACTATACTCGTACAATGCTGACTTTAAACCAACAATGCTGACTTTTTACTGAAATTCACTTTAATTTACCACGGTTGGGTTATACTCAGCATTGTCGTTTAAAAGTCAGAACGGTCGGATTAAAGTCAGCACGGTCCGATAAAAGTCAGCACGGTCGGATTAAAGTCAGCATAAAGATTTTACCTGTGTTCATTGATCCGCGCGCGAGCTCCACACGGCCAGTGCTAGACAGCAGCAGGGGGTTTCACACCTCCTGTAGGCCGCGAGCGTCAGCTCTGATCGCGGCATTTCTTTACCTTTGAACCGCCTATAGACATCAGTTTCCTTCCGTACACGGCCATTCTTTACCCGCTGTGCTTACGTAAGCACAGCTACTGTTAACGAAAGGCGAATCTCGTTCACTGTTCTACGCTCAGTGCGTTTTGAAATGTTCTGGTCATACTTTATCGACAGAATTCTAATAATAAATAATGGATTATGTTGAGTTCATATCTTTATTGCCAACAATCATTTTCTACAATACATACTTTCTTTGAACGTAATTATGTTGTTTTTCAATCAA
>NW_018408828.1:219694-220734 GCF_002113885.1 Mizuhopecten yessoensis
GTGTTTGTAATTTACTTCGACCTGGTGTTTTGAAATACAAGTTTGTTTTATACTCGATTAATATGTCAATTTAAACGATAAAACTGTGCCGTGTTTGTAATTTACTTCGACCTGGTGTTTGGAAATACTTGTTTATTACATACTCGAACTGTGCCGTGCTTGTAATTTATTCGACCTGGTGTTTTATTTAAATACTTGTTAAATACATACGTGAATTGTGCCGTGTTTGTAATTTACTTCGACCTGATGTTTTGTAATACGTGTATGTTATTAATGTGTATATCAATGTTAAGTAATAAGTCTAAAAGCCGCAAGGTTCCGAGCAATTTGACAATACAATAATCTTCTTTTCTGTTATGTACATATTTTATGTAGTTATGCCTAGTCTCATAATGCATTTTTAATAGCATCAGAAAAGGCTTTGATAATTTGATTATGCAGCAGCTAATAATTGTTTTTAAAGGACTCTGTACATATGTCTTACTGATAATAAATGGTGCCAAATATATTCATATGATTATTTGAAATTGGCACGCATTTCTAAAATGACCCTTGCGCAACCCATTTTCATTGGAAGAACATGATATCAGTAGTGTGATGAACATGTGTTGTTGAATTGAAATGACATAAATGTAAGTTGTATTGAAAAGACAAAAAGGGAAAATTGTAAGACAGAAAAAATACAATCCTGCTTGAAATCAAGATTTGTAACAACCTCATTTTGGAAACCTGGTTAGAAATATTATCAAATAATGAATTTATTCAGACTTATTTGAAATTGTCTAGATAACAAAAACGGAGTTTGTGTTCTCCTGAAGCCAGAATCATTACCGATATGTAAACACAGCCACGATGTGCAATCTTTCGATGTTTACACTATTTACAATCTTTTATTATTACGTTGATTTTCAATGTTATCTTATTGCCCAATTATGTTTTGAACAGAAAAGGATTATTGAATGCAGTGAACCGTATATCCAATATGGCGCAGATGAAGCGTGACTCGCGATATGACATCCGTTTACCGTGACCAATGGTAA
>NW_018408828.1:225559-227206 GCF_002113885.1 Mizuhopecten yessoensis
AGGAGGTGTGAAACCCCCTGCTGCTGTCTAGCACTGGCCGTGTGGAGCTCGCGCGCGGATCAATGAACACAGGTAAAATCTTTATGCTGACTTTAATCCGACCGTGCTGACTTTTATCGGACCGTGCTGACTTTAATCCGACCGTTCTGACTTTTAAACGACAATGCTGAGTATAACCCAACCGTGGTAAATTAAAGTGAATTTCAGTAAAAAGTCAGCATTGTTGGTTTATAGTCAGCATTGTACGAGTATAGTCAGCATGGTTGGGTTATACTACCATATTACGAGGATAGTCAGAATTTAGTAGTCACTAGTGTATGATGTCACATATGGTTTGTCACGCAATTACTGAGCCATGGGGCATTTCTATTGAAACGCAAGTTCTGATTGGTTGTCCGTTGGACCGGCTAGCCAATCAGCGTCGTTGTTGTGTGAGACGTTCGATCAAGTTGTTTTGCCCAAGAACAAGTATCCAAGTTTATTTTTTGTTAATACTTTAATAAGTCAAACTATATCGATCATGGAAAACAAGGATTGATTAATCGATTTTCAGAAACAAACAACCTGACGTCGACTGAATCGATTAATCAGAACAGCACTTATAAATCACAGTTTATCTTTCGATGTGAATGATTTTACAGATTAATAACTTGATTATAGGAAATATGTCAATCTTATAGGATATGAAAATGTCAATATCATTATATAAGGCCCTTTTGTAAAGTTATTCTTTGATTTTTTGGCAGTATTTTACCGCACGTCTGACACGCCATGTACGCACCAAGTGCTCCACTTGCAATAAACTGTTATGAATTTCCACATGGTGAAGTTTCGATATATATGGTAAAACTGATGCACAGAGGCACTACACCGCGCGGTTCCGATGCTGCAAATAACACGCCTGATATTAGCTTCAGCGTAGTGAAGCGAAGTATCTAAAGTTAGATCAGCATAAATCTGTTTATAATGAAGATATTTTCACACCATCTTTAATGTTTTATTTCTTATTCATTAATTAACCCAAGTAAAGTACTTTAATTAAATTAACTTTACAGAGTAATGCTCGGGCAGTCGTAATATTGTAAATAACAAGTCCTGCATTGTTGGTTACCAACTGAAAATTACAATAACTATAGACTAATTATAAACATATTTTGATGTTTTCTTCAGGGTTTTTTTCGTTACTAAAGATATAAGAAGAACTTGTTTCAGTCCAGCTAACTACACATGTACAGGTCAAAGCCCGGGCGGTGTTTGTATTGCAAAAAGCAAACGTCTGGCTCTTCTCCAGCGGGTTAATTAGGTTGTTGCGATGATACTAATTTCAAATAGTCATAACTCGCTCAAATGTGAAGATTATTTCACAACTCGGAACAGAGTTAATGACCTGATTGATATGTTTATCAGTGTTGCTGCTGTTTCTCGCTGTATAACCAACTTCATTTTCATTTTAGTCTGTGTCTGTATATCTAAGTTAGTACTAATATTAATACCCGGCCTCCTCTGCCCCGGCAATATAATACGACGCAATATATTAAAAATATCTCGTCGTCAGAAAGCTACGATCATTGCAGCTAGATCTAAGTGACCGCTTTACTCCGTATCCGGTTAAAACGGCCTCACTGCAGTAACGGCCCTAGTGAAAAC
>NW_018408828.1:230762-235158 GCF_002113885.1 Mizuhopecten yessoensis
AATAAACTGTTATGAATTTCCACATGGTGAAGTTTCGTTATATATGGTAAAACTGATGCACAGAGGCACTACACCGCGCGGTTCCGATGCTGCAAATAACACGCCTGATATTAGCTTCAGCGTAGTGAAGCGAAGTATCTAAAGTTAGATCAGCATAAATCTGTTTATAATGAAGATATTTTCACACCATCTTTAATGTTTTATTTCTTATTCATTAATTAACCCAAGTAAAGTACTTTAATTAAATTAACTTTACAGAGTAATGCTCGGGCAGTCGTAATATTGTAAATAACAAGTCCTGCATTGTTGGTTACCAACTGAAAATTACAATAACTATAGACTAATTATAAACATATTTTGATGTTTTCTTCAGTTTTTTTTTTCGTTACTAAAGATATAAGAAGAACTTGTTTCAGTCCAGCTAACTACACATGTACAGGTCAAAGCCCGGGCGGTGTTTGTATTGCAAAAAGCAAACGTCTGGCTCTTCTCCAGCCGGTTAATTAGATTGTTGCGATGATACTAATTTCAAATAGTCATAACTCGCTCAAATGTGAAGATTATTTCACAACTCGGAACAGAGTTAATGACCTGATTGATATATTTATCAGTGTTGCTGCTGTTTCTCGCTGTATAACCAACTTCATTTTCATTTTAGTCTGTGTCTGTATATCTAAGTTAGTACTAATATTAATACCCGGCCTCCTCTGCCCCGGCAATATAATACGACGCAATATATTAAAAATATCTCGTCGTCAGAAAGCTACGATCATTGCAGCTAGATCTAAGTGACCGCTTTACTCCGTATCCGGTTAAAACGGCCTCACTGCAGTAACGGCCCTAGTGAAAACGGCCCCACCCTGTATATAGTATAGAACTGCAAGTACTACAAGTTCGTAATACAAATACATAACTTGATATTAGTTAATAAAGTTACATGCGCTTTCAAGAAATGAAGCTATATACATGTACAGATAAAAATATTATAATTATGTCTGATAGTTAACCCTCCTCAGTCTCAAATACCTTTGCAATGGAAGTGTTTTCTACCTCAGTATTTAATTTAATGATTTAGAAAAAACATTTTTTTATTTTTTATTAAATAGCATTAAAAAAAGTTATAATAATAACCAATAATAACTTATTATGTTCATATATATTCCTTCCGTTGAACTATGTTCATATGTATACATGTACGTCTCGTTGTACTTATAATTAGCAATTTATTTTTATATATACATCAATGTTCATATATACACGTCCCGTTATACTTAGCAATTTATTTAAATTTACATCAATGTTCATATATATATGTCCCGTTATACTTAGCAATTTATTTAAATTTACATCAATGTTCATATATATATATATGTCCCGTTATACTTAGCAATTTATTTAAATTTATGTAAATAATAACTACACATACTAACATTATTCTTAACTTTATCTGTTACAGGTTGCTAACTTCATTTAAAACCCAATCAAATTGTATAACACGATTTAATAAGTAGGGCCGTTTTAACAGTGAGGCCATTTTGACCTATAGATTCCTTTAATCTGGGTCATTCTGACCGGCACGTCTAAATACCCAATACATCTACATCTACATAGTAATGACCACATTCATCTTTATTTGAAGATCATGTCATGTAAAAGTATCTCGCCGTGTAAACCTCTAACACTGTTGGAGTAGTGATAGTGGTTGCTAGGCCAAGAGAAGAGAAGATAAAGATAGGGAAAGGGACTATTTATAGAGTATTGGAGTTGGAAGTGTTTTTTGTTTAGGGACAGTTTGAAGCAGTCATAAGAGGTAATGGAGGTTATATCTGGAGGCAAGTTATTCCAGTCTACTATTGTCCGAGGGAAAAAGGACTGTTGTCGTATCTGTGTTCTACATGAGAGTGTTTGATATGAGTTCTGGTGTGCGTGTCTTGTGTGGCGGGATGGAGGTATGAGTTGGTCTTTTCTTATTTTGACTTAGTCATTGTGTTTTATGTAGTGTTGTCAGTCGCATGACTCTCCTTTTGTCTTCAAATGATTGCCAGTTAAGGTTATGTTGAAGCATGTCACCAACACTGGAGGTGTTTCTAAATTTGTTGGTGACTAATTATCTAGCTGCTCTTTGCTGCACCATTTCTATTTTGTTCATATCGGTTTTAGTACAAGGGTCCCAAACTGACCAGGCATATTCTAGGGATGGTCTGACAAGTGTTTTTTATGCCTGCTCCTTGACAGATGTAGAGTTTATCTTTAGATTTCGTCTGATAAAGCCTAAGGTGGAGTTGGCTTTCCCACAGATGTTATTTATATGACGTTCCCACCCGAGATTTGACCGTATAGTGACACCTAAATATTTTGCTTTGTCTTCGTGTTGTAATTCCTTTCGTACAGCATGTATTTGTGATGTTGATGGTGTTTGTTGTTGGTGATGGAAAGGACGTTACATCTGTCAGGATGGAAGGACATTTCCCATGCTATCTCCCATAAAGCTAATTTGTCTAAATCTTGTTGTAATAGCTGGGAATCAGATGGTAATTTGATAGTAAGATAGACAATGGTGTCATCTGCAAATAGACATACATTGGAGTGAAGGCCAACAGGAATGTCGTTTATACATTGTATATAAAATAGAAAGAGGGATGGCCCCCATCAACGATGACAGCCTGCTTCCTGGAAGTTTTCTATCCAGGTGTTAACCTTCTCATTTACACCATAATAACGAAGCTTATGACAAAAATCTATGTGTTCTAGAAGTTTGCTACAAATACATGTGAGAGAGATTGGCCCGTAATTTTCTGGATTTAATTCAGAGCCCTTTTTCTAGACAGGAGAGACGCGCTAACCTCCAATCAGAGGGAACTGTGCCAGATAGACGAGATTCGTTAAAGATGATAGAGAGGACAGGGGCAATTTCAGAAGAGAGTTCTTTCAAATTTTGCAGTCATTTTTGTACACCAATACTACCCAATACTTCCCATACGACCAAGTTATGTACCAAGTCCTACTTAAATACTGTAAAATATCAGCTTTAGAGAAGTGTTTTTTACTTCCATCTGCCATATTTTGTCAGAAAATATGCGATTTGGTACAGAAAACATCACAGAAATACCGTGGCTATGACCCAATACTACTAGTACCTAATACTTCTAAATTTGACCTATACTAACCAAATACTGCCAAATACGATGGATTACTACCCAGTGCAAATATCATGATAATTAATAATCTTAAGTTTACATTTATTTACCATTTTACACCAGATAATTGTTGTCTTGCGTTTGTCAGTGCAATTTTATATGGATGACGTCATTCGGAATTCCCTTTTTTCTCCATTTTCATTGGCGACGTCGTAAGGACCCTTTTTTCAGATCTTGACTCGTATATTAAAGGGTTCCATTTTGGACACCATTCCTTTTTGAGTACCATCACCCTACAGATGGTAAATATAGCATACACAAGCTGGGATGACAGTTATGACTGGCTGTGAGCCGTACGGTTGGATGGTAGGATTTTGGGATGGTAATTAGATGGTTCATTATCACTTTATCTAGTAGCATGAGCCAGCTCTGAATCCGTCGTTCTTCCAGTGATTCCCATCCAAGGCCCACTGATGATATTGTCTCGTCGGTATGGTGTGTTGGTAATATATGTTGCTGTCTGCCTTGACACTGATTCTACTCTGTTTATGTTGCTTTGGGTATGTGGACTCTATAACTTATAAGATGGCAATACAGTACATGTATGTCAACCTAGGTCTTACGATGGTCTTGTGCATGTAAGCCTTCTCCCTAGCCCGAGTTTCCTCTGGCCGTGACACTAGACTAATAGATATTTTGACAGGTACTTGTATATATGTCTAGTCTGTCAAAATGTCTAAGTCTGGTGTGAGGGCCAGGGGAAACTCGGGCTACCTTTTCCCTTGATGTTCTGTAAAGCCAAAGTTAGTCAGTAGATATGAGTGTCAGTGTTTTTGGTGACACTACTCTCGTTCTTGTTATACTGACATTGTTTGAAAATGAATACGAAATATAAAAATTATCTTACTGGACAGCATTTTAATTTTTGCTACATTTTGAAATATTTTTTATAATTGTTATGATACTCTTTAAACTCAAGTGTGCATAATGTCGTTATATGAGGCTACTGTAATTAGCCATTCTGGAATTTAGCCAACAAGTGCAACTTTCTGTGCTTTGTCACTAAACTTTGAAAAGTATGGACCCACTTTAATTAACATGTCCCTTTATTTTTTTCAGTTAACTATGAATTCCGAGCATAACAAGACTGAGGTTGATGTTGGTGGAGTTACAGTGTACGATACTGAAAATCTTACAGAAAATGGAGACCAACAATCCTCAAATATTGGAGGTAAGTACCAATGACCAAGTGTAACATA
>NW_018408829.1:0-18558 GCF_002113885.1 Mizuhopecten yessoensis
ATACGGAAAACCATACAGATACATCATACCAGTCAGGTTTTAGTTAAATGTTGTTACAGTACGGAACACCATACAGATATAATCTGACGATCAGGTTTTAGTTTTAGTATTGTTACAATACGGAACACCATGGAGATACATCATGACAAGCGTGTTATAGTTTTCGTATTGTTACATTACGGAACACCACAGAGATACATCATAACAGTCCGGTTTTAGTTTTAGTATTTATACCATACGGAACACTACCGAGATACATCATTACAATAAGGTTATAGTTTTTGTATTGTTACAATACGGAAATCCACGGTTGCAGCTAGGTTTGCACATTTCAGTAAGTGTCTGATTTTATTTTATTGTGTGCTTAAACCGACAAAGGACAAACATGCGAGTAAACAAGTTTCTTTGGTTTAGAAAAACAACTTGAAAAATATATTTTCAAAACAATTAGTTCTTACCTACAACTATAACTTGAGATTTTTGCATGTCGAGAATAAGGTTTTTGACATGGACATGATAACTGCAGTAATTGCCATAGCTGTGGTGTTTAAACACGCCTATAGATACGTAAACTCTTTAACCTGTGTAATCTCTTGTAATAAGATAACGGAGCGTTTTTCAGGAATCTGACCGTGTTCCCATGTATATTGCTAGTCACATCTTATACATTCTGATCCCAAACATAAATCCATAGTTTATAACCAACTCAGACACATCTTTTATATCCACTCCGTTCACGGACGACAACCCTTCACTGGCTTCCATCGTCATACTTGCAAGAGAAACAGATAATTCACGTGATCGATCGAGAGGTTAAGACAGGGTTGTAACAATCGCTAATATGTCAGATTCCAATTGACTCGCGCACTCGATTTTTCACACAATTTCGTCATAGATATAATTCATCCCAGGTAAGCAGACACAAATCTAGCAAATCATTTACCAAAACATGATATACTTATCAAAACACCATAAACTTACCAAAACACCATACACTTACCAAAACATTAAACACTTACGAACACACCATACACTTACCAAAACACCATACACTTACCAAAACACAATTAACTTACCACAACATGATATACTTACCAAAACATCATACACTTACAATATCATCATACATTCACCGACACATCATAGACTTACCAAAACACAATACACTTACCACAACATGATATACGTACCAAAACATCATACACTTACCAAATCATCATACATTCACCGACACATCATACACTTACCAAAACACCATACACTTACCAAAACACCATACACTTCCTAAAACACCATACACTTACCAAAACACCATACACTTTCCAAAACACCATACACTTACCAAAAATCATATACTTACCAAAACATCATATATTTACCAAATCATCATACACTTACCAAATCATCATATATTCAACGAAACACCATACACTCACCGAAACATCATATATTCACCGAAACACCATACACTTACCAAACCACCATACACTTACCGAAACATCAAAACACTTACCAAAACACCATACGCTTACCAAAACACCATACACTTACCAAAACATGATAAACTTACCAAAACATCATACACTGACCAAATCAGCATACATTCACCGAAACACCATACACTTACCAACACACCATACACTTACCAAAACATGATAAACTTACCAAAACATGATAAACTTACCAAAACATCATACACTTACCAAATCATCATACATTCACGGAAACACCATACACTTACCAAAACAGCATACCCTTACAAAATCATCATACATTCTCCAAAAACACCATACTCTTACATAAACACCATACACTTACCAAAACACCATACACTTACCAAATTACAATAAGTGTATGGTGTTTTGGTAAGTGTATGGTGTTTTGGTAAGTGTATGGTGTTGATGTTTTGGTAAGTGTATGGTGTTTTGGTAAGTGTATGATGTGTCGGTGAAGGTATGATGATTTGGTAAGAGTATGATGTTTTGGTAAGTATATCATGTTGTGGTAAGTGTATGGTGTTTTGGTAAGTGTATGGTGGTTTGGTAAGTGTATGGTGTTTTGGTAAGTGTATGGTGTTTAGGTAAGAGCATGGTGTTTTGGTAAGTGTATGGTATTTTGATAAGAGTTTGGTGTTTTGCTCAATGTGTTGTGTTTTGGTAAGTTTACATAATAATACTAATTATTTTGTGAATGAACCTAGCGAGTAAACAACGACTGTTCTGCGTACATCTTGACTAAATTAGATGAACAGACCGCATGGGCTTTGTGAACAATGTTTACTTGCCGAAATATACGCAATTTAAATTCCAATTTAATCCGCCTTGCTACTTCCACGTCGCCATTTTGTAAACAGGACCTAATCTCGAGTTGATGCGCGTTTGAAAGAGTTTAAAGTATTGCAAAGCTTCTAAACGATCGTGCCCAGAACATACTCTCTAAGGATGATGTTTTTGATAAATTTACTATCAATTATTTACTATATTTCCTTGCTGTATCACTTTCAATAATTCATAAAAGAATTATTTTTTTTCCCGTTCAAACTTTTTTCTTTCAAATGTTAAAACACATTTTTGTGGAAAAAATGTTCTAGTTTCCAGATTATGATCAAACGTCGTCTGCTTAGCAAAAATTCAAGAAAATAATATTTACAATGTATTAATATTGTTTATGTTAACTCGTTTATTCTTTAAACTATCTTTAATTAATAAATTATCAAGATTTTGTGAAAAATTGCTTTTTTTACGTAACCGGAAGGTTACGAGAACGTGACCCGGAAATACCTCGCAACAAAATCAGGATGGTAAATAAAAAACTGACGTGTATCGAACATTAACAGATTAATACCGTATGTATTGAGACACTGATGTGCTAGAATACAACACAAGGTAACATTCATTTAATCCATTGCTATCACATCAAGTACTAATTGAAATTTATGCGAAAATATCAGCATTAAATGTTTGCGATCGTGCAGACCTACTTTCGTTTTACCAGTTTACAGTTTACATACATTTGTACATGTCGGCATCAACAGCAGTGGCGGATCCAGAGACCTATCGGGGGATGATTATACATAGGCGCATTCGAGGAAAAGTTCGTGATTAAAAGCTTGTGTGTGTGTTGTTTTTTTTATCTTAAAACTATCGGATAAAAGCATAGTGGCATGTTACATCAAAATACAAGATACAAGAATCATTATTTTACGTTGAATATATGTCATAGTTAACATAAGCTCTCGGGAGCTTGTATTTCGACAAACATATACATGTATATATATATATATAAATGGTAAAACATTGTAACAGTGTAAAGGCAAACAACAGATTTTATCACAAGATACCTACGTTGGAAGGATTAAGATAAAGAGGCTAAATAATCATGCTGTACAAAATTTGGCACTAAAACAACTTACTTAAAAACCAGTCCAGAGGGCAGGTGATTGGGACATAGCATTTATTTGTAACCTGGAGCACAGGTTTGGTAGCCGTTAATATTAAAAGACATTTTTAGTATTGATGCTGCTCGTGACGCCAGTGATGTATTTTTCGCTTACAAGTTAAAGCGTCATTATCCAAAGAGAAGAATAGTACGAATTGAAAAGTGAATTGCCTACAGCTCGTGTCAAAAATAAAAACATTCCTCTCATGTTATTTCTCGTCACCTGGACATTTGTAAGTTAGAACAGCTGGTCTCGCAGATGCTTAAACTATGTACACAATATATATACAGTTATACCACAGTATTGTATTGTCTCGGTATGGCTACGAATGCATTCCAGGTCAGGTAATAGAGCATCAAATGTATTAAATTCAAATATATCACCACTTCACGACAATCATGGATTCATATGGGTACAATGTTATTAAAATAACATTCATACAATGCATGCAAGCTGAACTTAACAAATCATTTGTTTAAAATTACAAGTCATCATTTCCATGAAATTATCCAAATAAATAAGATCTTTATGTCAAAATAAACTTCAGGTTTGATTTAGTATTGTTTAATGTATGTCCTATCAACAGCTATACATGGTCATTTAAAGACGGCCTCCCCATATGCTAGATGCATGCGTGTGGTGAGTTCATGCATAATTAATTTGTGTTTTGGGAGTCTGTGGTATGTTCATCAGTTTGTCTCCTTGTGATAGCGCAGGACTGATGCTGACTTTATAGTGTCATTTCACTGGAGCATACTGCTGAAGACACATCTTATTTTACGATCTAATCTCGTTATCTCACCATCTTCAATAGCCAAGGGTTCATAATTTAAATTTGTACTATTCAACCTTGGCAGATTTAGCCTTGTGTTTAATTTCCCTCCCCTGCCACCTAGCAGAGACACTTTACTAGCAAAACTTTAAACTTTCAAGTTTATTTCAGCACTGGTCGCCTATGTATTTCCCTTGGTTATCATTTACAGTTAGAATATGGCCAATTATCTCTACCAACTGATCAAATACAGAAAATGTTTCTTTAAGTATTGTCCTCCTTTGTTTTTTGACATAAATCATGACATAGTCGACAAGGCAACTTGGTACTGGGCGCCGCCATTATTATTTACATGCACAGGGACTTGGTATTAATGTCTAACCCTCAGTTCACATATGTGTATTATATAATGTATGATATAAACAAAAATTGTGGACCATAGGATGGTAATTCGTGCCAAGTCCCTGTGCCACGTTCAGTAATTTGAAAGCTTAGAGAACAAGGCTAAATCCGCTAAGGTTGAATACATGAATATGTGAATTACAAAATGAACGCTTGGCTAGCAAAGAGGAGATGTTACAGGCTGGACAGAAAATGACAACAAAAACAGGCTGAAAACATGTATGGAATGTGTTTTTCTTAAGAGAGGCTGTATAAACACATTATGAATATGTAAAATTATGATGGAAGTCCATTTTACTCGAATTACCTGACGTTATTTTCAATAATTTTCAATTAATAGGAATCAGTTTGTTTTTTGGGTTTTATAAATCCTCGCAACCACTTTTAAGACATATGTATAAGAAAGGTCTGCCAAATATCTAATTCTTTGACAACTTTCAACAAATATATAGCAGCTAGGAATTGAGCTTTCTATATCCACTGCACTACATACACTTCATATTATTTGTTGACATTTTTCTGCTACAGTACATGGAGTTTCCTCAAAAGATGCTGATAACCGAAAAAGAGTCTGAAACCTTAATCATATCTTTTAGAATACTGTTTAAAAAAAAGGTTATACCGGTACAGTACATTTCACCTGATATCACGTCTGTTAATGTCACTTTTCGGTTATTATCATGTATTATTGATGCTCATGTATCTCTTCGATTCACTAAACATCAACAACAACAACATTTAAACCCTAAATCTGTGATTAAAAGGATTGTAAAAAAAAAAAATGTGTTCCGTAAATGTTAAAATATTTCTGTTCAACATTCATATTTACAGTGGTGTTCAAATCCACTAATACATAAGTTAACATAAAATTGTACTGCAGTATTTTTTGGTCTGATTTTTGACAGCTAAATAAGTCTCATCAAGGGTCATTGACCTGTCAGAAGTTGAAGTAGCCAAAGTTATTTGACTTTGGTGAAGAAGCATCCTAAAAATAGAAGAAAGTAAGGGCTGGATTTTCACGAACTTGAAGAGTTGTGCCCCTTTGTTTGTTTTCCTATACATCTTATTCTGGCAGTTTATCATTCATATTTTTATTTTTCCATTTGTTATGCACTTCATATACATCTGATGAGAATGGGAGATATTTAAAAATGCACAAAATTCACCAAGAAAGCTGAAAGTCACAAAAGGTGAAACTTTACACCATGCAGGCCAGGTTTGAACATTTTACTGTAATGTTTGTTTTACTTTCCATGTGGGGAGGATTTTGAATGCATCTCGACTGTTATATCAATCAATTAATTTTCATTTAGATGGTGTCCCTGAGAATTATTTCTTATATAATTTAAAATTTGTTTCAAGTGATACTCATACTCTCTGTTTTAAACTAGGAACACTTGCTATGTACATGTACTCTAAGTATTTGTGCAGTTATGATTGATTGTCTTCCTTTTGATAATATTCCTGTGAGTTGTGTCCCTCACATGATTTCCTCACATTCCTTTCTGTTATACATCGGATATATAGTTTGTTACTTTGATAAGTTCCAAGTTTCCTTTTAGATAAAATATGTCATGTTTAGGTGATTTTTGAGAATTAGTGGTTTTGCAAAATTTGCTTATTGTTTTGCAAAGTACCAATATTTTTATGTTTATTACATATATAGGGTGCTCCCATAGCTACCACTTTCTTTGAAATGTAGATTTTCTTCCCGTTGTTTTTGGAAAAAAATATCCAGAAATTTTAGATAGTTTTGAACTTTTGCTTAAAACTTACCATACTGACAATGTCAGACAATTTCAGACATGCGAAACATATAATAATGTGTAATTCTTCTTGAATTTGGTGTACAGATAGATCTTGAATTGACAGATCTGTCAGATCAGCACAAATTACTTGAATTGGAGTCTACATGAAGAGTTATGTCCCTTCACTTTCTTTTCAAGATTACATGATTCAAACAATTTTTAACTTGAGTCATCGAATCTGTCAAAATCTGTCAAACCATAATTTAATTTACATACAATGTACATAGGATGGGGGGGACTAAAAGTTTGCCCCCTGAAGCTGAAGAATCGGGGATTTTCTTTCATGTCTACTACTTGGGGGACATTGAACAGACCAAAATAGATCTTCTGCCCCCATTGCAACACACTTGGGATCTTAAATCTTTCCTTTCTGTCTTCACTGTTCTGCCTTTCTTTGTCGTGCCGCCTGAGAAGCATGGCGAACAATTAAGGATCACTCTGTCCGTTGTCGTTGGCGGCGGCAGTCACATTTAAGTTTCCCAGACTTTTTTTTCGCCACCATTTACCATATCAATTTGTAACTTTGTGTGTGGCTTAATCATAATAGATTACAGATCAAGTTGGAACCACGTGCCAATGTTTTATTTTTTTGCTGGAGTTACATGTATGCATGGCCCTTTCTTTGCACATTGGAAGTTCTCATAATTAACTGTGTGTCATACTTTGTTCGTTACCACTTGCCACTTTAATAGTATGTGGCTTTATCATAATGGATTACAGTAAGAGTCCAAACCCTGTGTCAATATTTCATTTGTTGCTGGAGTTATGGCCCTTTGCAAATAAGAAATCTCATAATTAATGTTTTCCCAGACTTTTTTTCGCTACCACTTGCAACATCAATTTGTTACCTAATATGTGGCTTTGTCATAATGGATTACAGTTTGAGTTCGAACCTCGTGTTAATATTCCTTTTTTTGCTGGAGTTATGGCCCTTCGCACATAGGAAATTATCAAAATAAACTTTTTTTGGACTTATTTCGCTACCGCTTGCCATATCAATTTGAAACTTTGTTTGTGGCTTTATCAATAATAGATTACAGAGTTTGAACCATGTACATGTATTAAAATTCCATTTTTGACTGGAGTTATGGCCCATTTGCACATAGGAAATTCTCATAATTAACTGTTTTCCATATTATTTGTAACTTAGTATACATGTATAATGGATTACAGTTTGAGTTAGAATCCAGTGTCAATGTTGTATTTTTTCTGGAGTTATAGCCCTTTGCACATGGGAAATTCTTATTAGTAATTGTATTTTTTCCGTCAACACATGCACTTCCTTCGAATTGTAGTTTTCTTCTATAGGTGTCTCCTTGACACCCGTCCTCATATGACCCTGGCTGTTGCGAGGTCATAAATCACCTAATACAGTACATCCTTTGAAGTCCTTCTGTATGGCTTGATGATGTTTTCAAACCAATGGTCTGGAGCATTACTCGGTTAAGAAGACTGAATGCCGTTTAAAGAGGGTCTCTCTCATAATACCCTGGCTCCCTAGGGGGAGGAGTGGGGTCCCAAAGGGGGATTCTCCAATTCAATTTCACAATTTGTTGTTAGGACCCCTGCACATCTATAGTAATCAGGTTTTCTGTCTGTCTGTCCTTCTATCTGTTTTTAGCTCACCTGCCAAGGACAAGTGAGCTTTTACCCTGGTGCAGCGTCCGGCGTCCCGTCCCGTCGCGTCGCATCCCGATTCAATGTAAACACTTAGCAACTTCATTCTTTGACAGTTTTTGGTCAAACTTTATACAAAGGTCAAGTATGAGTAAACTTCATAAATTGTTGTATTTCAGGGATCCAAGATCAAGGTCAAGGTCACACTTGCTATACATAAAAAATCATCAACTGATTCAATTTAAACACTTAGCAACTTCATTCTTTCACGGATTTTGGTCAAACTTTATACATAGGTCAGATATGGGTATACCCTTGTGTTTCAGGGTTCCAAGGTCAAGGCCAAGGTCACTTGCTATATATAGAAAATCAACAACTGATTCAATTTAAACACTTAGCAACTTCATTTGTTCATGGATTTTGGTCGAACTTTATGCAAAGGTCACGTATGAGTATACTTCGGACATTGCTGTGTTTCAGGGTTCCAAGGTCAAGGCCAAGGTCACTATTACTATATATAGAAAATCATCAACTGATTTAATTTAAACACTTAGCAACTTCATCCAATATGTTATGGAGAGGGTAATAACATACAGAAAAAACATAAGAATATTAAAATCAACTTAAAGTGTAGTACCTTGTGTGTGTGCATGTTTCAGGTTATGGTAAGTGTATGGTTTTTTGGTAAGTGTATGGTGTTTTGGTAAGTGTATGGTGTTTAGGTGAATGTATGATGATTTGGCAAGTGTATGATGTTTTGGTAAGTGTATGGTGTTTTGGTAAGTGTATGATTTGTCGGTGAATGTATGATGATTTGGTAAGTGTATGATGTTTTGGTAAGTATATCATGTTGTGGTAATTGTATGGTGTTTTGGTAAGTGTATGGTGTTTTGGTAAGTGTATGGTGTTTTGATAAGTGTAAGGTGTTTTGGTAAGTGTATGGTGTTTTATAAAGTGTATAATGTTTTGGTAAGTGTATGGTGTTTAGGTAAGAGCATGGTGTTTTGGTAAGTGTGTGGTATTTTGATAAGAGTATGGTGTTTTGCTCAATGTGTTGTGTTTTGGTAAGTATGTGTTGTTTTGGTAAGTATATCATGTTTTGTTAAGTGTATGGTGTGTTCGTAAGTGTTTAATGTTTTGGTAAGTGTATGGTGTTTTGGAAAGAGTATGGTGTTTTGGTAAGAGTATTGTATTTTGGTAAGTGTATGGTGTTTTGATAAGTAAATCATGTTTTGGTAAATGATTTGCTAGATTTGTGTCTGCTTACCTGGGATGAATTATATCTATGACGAAATTGTGTGAAAAATCGAGTGCGCGAGTCAAAATGAATCTGACACATTAGCGATTGTTACAACCCTGTCTTAACCTCTCGATCGAACAAATCATCAATCATTCACCGTAATACCATACACTTACCAAAGCACCATGCACTTACCAAAACACCATACACTTACCAAAACATGATATACTTACCAAAACATCACACACTTACCAAATCATCATTCATTCACCGACATATCATGCACTTACCAAAACACCATACACTTACCAAAACATCATACACTTACCAAAACACCATACACTTACCAAAACATCATATACTTACCAAAACATGATAAACTAACCAAATCATCATATATTCACCGAAACACCATACACTTACCAAAGTAAGTGTATGGTGTTTTGGTACGTGTATGGTGTTTTGATAAGTTTATCATGTTTTGGTAAGTGTATGGTGTTTCGGTAAGTGTATGATGTTTTGGTAAGTATATCATGTTGTGGTAAGTGTATGGTGTTTTGGTAAGTGTATGGTGTTTTGGTAAGTGTATGGTGTTTTGGTAAGTGTCAGGTGTTTTGGTAAGTGGATGGTGTTTTGTAAAGTGTATAATGTTTTGTTAAGTATATGGTGTTTCGGTGAATGTACGATGCTTTAGTAAGTGTATGATGTTTTGGTAAGTATATCATGTTTTGGTAAGTGTATGGTGTTTTGGTAAGAGTACGGTGATTTGCTCAATGTGTTGTGTTTTGGTAAGTCTATTATGTTAAGTTAAGTATATTATGTTTAGTTAAGTGTATGGTGTGTTCGTAAGTGTTTAATGTTTTGGTAAGTGTAAGGTGTTTTGGTAAGAGTATGGTGTTTTGGTAAGGGTAAGGTGTTTTGGTAAGGGTAAGGTGTTTTTGTTAGTGTATGGTTTTTGGGTAAGTGTATGGTTTTTTGGTAGGTGTATGTTGTTTTGGTAAATATATCGTGTTTTGGTAAGTGTATGGTGTTTTGGTAAGAGTAGGTGTTTTGGTAAGTTTCATGCTGTGTTGGTAAGTAATTTATGTTTTGGTAAGTGTATGGTGTTTTGGTAAGTGTATTGTGTTTTGGTAAGAGTATTGTGTTTTGGTAAGTGTATGGTGTTTTGCTCAATGCGTTGTGTTTTGGTAAGTATGTGTTGCTTTGGTAAGTATATCATGTTTTGTTAAGTGTATGGTGTTTTGGAAAGAGTATGGTGTTTTGGTAAGAGTATTGTATTTTGGTAAGTGTATGGTGTTTTGGTAAGTGAACGGTGTTTAGGTAAGAGTATGGTGTTTTGGTAAGTGTATGGCGTTTTGGTAAGTTGATGGTGTTTTGATAAGTAAATCATGTTTTGGTAAATGATTTGCTAGATTTGTGTCTGCTTACCTGGGATGAATTATATCTTTGACGAAATTGTGTGAAAAATCGAGTGCGCGAGTCAATTGGAATCTGACACATTAGCGATTGTTACAACCCGGTCTTAACCTCTCGATCGATCAAATCATCATTCATTCACCGTAATACCATACACTTACCATAACACCAGGCACTTACCAAAACACCTTACACTTACCAAAACATGATATACTTACCAAAACATCATACATTTACCAAATCATCATTCATTCACCGACACATCATACACTTAACAAAACACCATGGACTCACCAAAACATCATACACTTACCAAAACACCATACACTTACCAAAACATCATATTACTTACCAAAACATGATAAACTAACCAAATCATCATACATTCACCGAAACACCATACACTTACCAAAACACCATACACTTACCAAAACACCATACACTTACCAAAACACCATACACTTTCCAAAACATGATTTACTTACCAAAACATCATACACTTACCAAATCATCATATATTCACCGAACCACCATACACTTACCAAAACACCATACACTTACCAAAACACCATACACTTACCAAAACACCATACACTTACCAAATCATCATACATGATGCCAGACTCGTTAAGTGCGCAGAATTATTGACATAATCAGTCACCACATACTCAAATATAAAGTGAGATTTTAACATTTATCTTGATTTATGTTATTTTTCGTACACAGCCTCGTTGAAGAATTCTAGTTTGGTTTGATTTGGGGAGGGGGTTTGGTTTATATTATTAATGAGGTCTTGTTTTTTTTTTTAACCTGAGATAGCCGTTTTACAGCAATTTTGAGATACTTGATGTCAGAAAGCTGAGTTAGTTTAAAGTTTGTGCTCTTGTATTTTGTGAGTTAACAGGTAAAGGACATGTACAACCGTTCAGTGTTCTTCCAAACCAATCAAATTAGTTAACCTACCCTCAGTGAGTCACCCACCCCAAGTAGTTTGTTTAGATTTTGTCCCATTTTTCAAAGACTGTCCTATATGTTAATTTAGACCTGGTGGTAAAGAATCTTGCAATCTACCAGATATAATCAAATCTAAAATACTGGTTCTTCTAAACATCAGGTATATACCTTCTATACATCAGGTAAATACCTCCTATAGGTCAGGTATATATACACCTTCCATGCATCAGGTATATATATACCTTCTATACATCAGATTACACCTATACATCAAGTACATCTTGTATGCATGCACATATACATGAGGTATATGTAAGGTCCATATTCTCTGTAGGTAAGGTACCTCATCTTTATAATAGTTGTCTGATTGGTTCATATTGATTGCATGCGCAGGAAATGTAACATCATGTTGTGTGCTTGTGCTGGAGTTTACCAAATATGTTCCCTTATTGTGGCCTCTCTAGAACAAGAAGCACAGGCGCTTTATTAATAGCTCACCTGGAATACTATTTTTCATTAAAAGTTGTTGATTATCTCTTACTATACAAGAAATATTAGCTTGGGGATCTCAACAATTTCCATGTTATGACTGAAGGAGTAACTCCTCGGGGATAGGATGGGCTCCATTAAGGACTATTTTGGTATCATGAGTGTTTTTCCTCTGCATGCCCAACAGCATATTAATGGGATCTTTACTGATTTCATGTACAATTTGGGGGATTAAAAGGTAGTACAGTGTATATAGAATATATGAAAGTGGTAAACTTTTTATTTACTCTGTATACTTAAGCATTGAACTATTTTTGTATGGTATTTATAGCGCGCATTATGCTTTGTTTGCTTGCAAAGCTGTGTCATTCAAATAGATCATAAATACCATACAAAAAACAGTTCAATACTTATATTAACGTTTTCGCTGCCTCTTATGTTCTTTTTTAACTTTTAATTTATATTTAAAATAAAAAATGACAGTCCACACAATTTCGTTCAATAGTTTGAACAGCGTATTGTCGCGTGTTGATTGGCAAACAAAGTAGTACTTTGAAATCTTAACAAACACTTCAATTTTATTCCACGACTCAGTATCAATACAATTGCGTATGATATGTGTATAGGGAGATTTAAGTTTATCATTAGAACTCTGAGCTGAAAGTTAGATTTGAAATTGTTTCGAATTTTCCCCGGAACAAATTTCGCACAAATACAGTGAACACCGTACATCCGACCTTGCCCTCCACGAGGCAGTTATTTTTGGAAGTTAATTCGAACTTTTCTCTTTGCTCATTTTGTGAAGAATCCAGGCGTGAATTTATTTGTTGATTGTATGGGAACCTGACAACAGTCGGTAGATTCTATAACAGACTCGTTATTTGACAATTCGTCAGAAACCGAGGAACCGTTCGAGGATGCGAGACGCGTGAAACTGATAGCGTTTGAAGTGAGTGATCTTCCGACGGAGCACAGGTTCGTTACAAATGTCTGAAATGTTTATGTGTGCTGTGACTCATACCAGTAGGTCTGTAACATATGTGTCAGTAGGTCTATAGAATATGTGTATTTCAGACATTTGTAACGAACCCCTGTTGATCAGTGCAGTGTAACAGACGATATTTCTGATAAATTGCATGAGCGTTAAAATTGTTTCCATTGCCGGCATTGGTGATTTCAACCGATGTGCATTTTGTACGATATTGCAGACCTTGGTCTTGTTTTCGTTGTAATAAAAGTGTTTTTTATTTTATTTTTTATTTTGCACATAAATTTACAATAACATTGTCAAATCTCACAATGCCCAGCGATATTTCAGCAGCCGTCATGTTTATTTATATTGGATATTGTAGTTCCGGTCAGTGTTGTATTAATACGCTAAGAATTGTGTCTCGTGATGCATGGTAATTAAAGTCCCATCAACGACACAGCTTCCAAAGAGGCTATATAGTGACAATGCCATGCAAATGTAAATATAACTTTGTACACCACTTTTTTCTTTAATATGAACAGCTATATAACACTCTCTGTATATCACTCATTTATACTCTGAATACAACTCTCTGTATACTATTTATACCACTCTCTATGCTCTGTATACCACTCAGGCACTCTTAATATAATATGTAGACCAATTCTTTTATACCTTGTATACCGCTCTTTAGATACTATGTTACACGACCAATCCTTATATACCCTTATATCACTCTATATAAGCTGTATACCATTCTTTATATACTGTGTATACCACTCTTCTAATATACTGTATACCACGCTCCTAATATAATGTATACCACTCTTCTAATACACTGTATACCACTCTTCTAATATACTGTATACCACTCTATGTATACTGTGTATACAACTCCTTATATTCTGTGTATACCACTCTATATGCTGTGTATACAACTCCTTATATTCTGGGTATACCACTCTATATGCTGTGTTTACCCCTCCTTACATACTCTCTATACAACTCTTCTCATATACTGTATACCATTATTTATATACTGTGTATACCATACCACTCTCTATATACTGTGAGTATCACTCAATATATAATGTATACCACTCCTTACATTCTGTCTATACCACTCTATATTCTGTGTTCACCACTTCTTACATATACTGTATACCACTCTTTGTGTACTATATAGACACATTCTAATATACCCTGTATAGCACTCTATGTATACCATGCATATCACTCTTTATATATTCTGTATACCATCCGGTGTACTCTGTAAACCACTTTTTATGCATCCTGTATACCACTCTCTATATACCATTCTTTATATACTCCGTATACCACTCTCTGTATACTATGCATGTCACTCTTTATACCCTGTTTACTAGTTTTTGTAATCTGTATACAAATCATTTTATAACCTTCTCAATATTTCTTTGTAAAGACATCTTGGTTATATTTCATAATAAACAAGAGGCACTAGCTGAGTTAGGACCAGTCTCCTTGGAAAATCCTAATAAAAGCGTATCCAAATCTTGATGCTCAGCAATATATATACTACTACAGCCATAGTACAAACATTAAAATGCTTTACCGTGCACAGATCCCGTTTATAACATTCCCCATTCAAAATGGCGCGCAGCCTTGTTGTCAAGTGTGACGTCATTAGGATATGGTGCTAATTATTACGCTCCTGATTCCCGCCCTTTTTGATGCATTACATTTTTTTCATGTTTTATGCTTTAGAAATGTAATAAATAGAAAATGTAATGGTGTCTTCAGTAATAACAAATATATTTCACTCGTTTGGGTAATATTTTGATATTTTTCACTCGTGCTGCGCACTCGTGTAAAATATCAAAGTATTAGCCACGTTCGTGAAATACATTTGTTATTACTGACGACACCATTAAACATCCTCTATATATTGACAAATACAAGTATCCACATATTACATATAGACAAGTAGAAGTATCCACATATAACACACAGACCATTCCAGATATCGAAATATTACATAAAGACAACTACGAGTATCCACATATGACATATATAGAGAAGTACAAGTATTTATATATAAGATATAGAAAAGTACAGGTATCCACAAATAAAATATAGACAAGTACAAGTATCCACAAATAACATATAGACAAGTATTTCAATTGTCGATGTAGGAATCCAAACAAAATGAACCGTTTAACCGGACCATTTAGGACTAGTCAGTGATACTTCAGGTCAAAACCAAACATATAGCCTTAAGCATCCCACAACATATAATTAATACAACGAGAGGGACAATTGTATATGACCTTTAAAAGAGTAACAGATTTCACCACGTGTTTCATTTAAACCGTTCTACAACTAGAATTTACACATTGTATCCAATGTGTTTTTATTATAACATGAGTTCGGTATGAAGTTTTCACACAACACGTTACGTAACTAGAGACGTTGTTATTTTGTAATTTTGAACCTAACCAGAAATAAACCTCGGTTGGAAGAGGTAAATAACTGTAGCAGAGGAAATGATCTGCAATGTTAACGCATTTTCAGTGTTTTTAATTGATTCATTTTAGTAAACAACACATCGAATTGGGGAAAATACAAATCCTGAAGGTTTCCATTTGTATCGTGACTTATATATTAATGACGTACAGTGTACAAAGTAGTCCTGCCATATGCATTGTGCTAAGATGATGTTGGAAATAGCCGTCTGTGGCAGGGATTTAGTATCCATGTTGTCGGTACATGTCAAATTTAGACCGTTGTTTTCTCTAGAGATATTTCTTTGTGCACATTAAGCCATCAATACTTTCCTGTGCTTATATTACAATCTGAAACTTTCGTTACGACTTCAATTACATATAACGAGTATCAATTCCTCTCCTTCATAAGGGATTCTTTAATAGCTCTGACACGAAAGCTTCATTCGTTGAGCATATTTCAATTCCATAAATGTTCACATTAAATCTCACCGTTTGTCGTAATTTTACGAGCTCAATTACAATCACACATGATCAGTTCGTGCTAAACAAAGACCTCGATTGGAACAAGCTCGGCGGTAAACTGATTACAACATGGAATAAGTTTACTACCCAACATCCATATCGCTGTTTTAGGAGAGAGAAATGTGCGGAAAAAGGATCGATGACGGAGAGCCGGATCGCTCAGCATCACAACAGAGCGAAGCAATTGATACTGATCGGAGCCCAAATAATAACGGCAATGAAGCGAATGTTGATACAGCTACTGTTTGATGGGGGAAAAATAAGCTTAGATATTTATGTTTTAAATAAAGACAAGATCCCTAAACGTTAACAGGTAATAAGAGGGACGTCGTCTCGGATTTGGAAATAAATCTAAACCTCATTCCACACCTTAAATACATCGTGTCCTCAATCCACATGTTAAATACATCGTGTCCTCAATCCACATGTTAAATACATCGTGTCCTTAATCCACACCTTGATTACATCGTGTCCTCAATCCACACCTTGATTACATCGTGTCCTCAATCCACCCCTTAAAAACATCGTGTCCTCAATCCGCATCTAAAATACATCGTGTCCTCATGCACACCTTAACTACATCGTGTCCTCATGCACACCTTAAATACATCGTGTCCTCATGCACACCTTAAATACATCGTGTCCTCATGCACACCTTAAATACATCGTGTCCTCATGCACACCTTAACTACATCGTGTCCTCATGCACACCTTAAATACATCGTGTCCTCAATCCGCACTTTAAATACATCACGTCCTCAATCCGCATCTAAAATACATCGTGTCCTCAATCTTCATCTAAAATACATCGTGTCCTCAATCCACATGTTAAATACATCATGTCCTCAATCCACACCTTAAATACATCGTGTCCTCAATCCGCATCTAAAATACATCGTGTTCTCAATCCACACCTTAAATACATCGTGTCCTCAATCCACACCTTTATTACATCGTGTCCTCAATCCACACCTTAAATACATCACGTCCTCAATCCACACCTTCAATACATCGTGTCCTCAATACGCATCTTAAATACATCGTGCCCTCAATCCACACCTTAAATACATCGTGCCCTCATTCCACACCTTAAATACATCGTGTCCTCATGCACACCTTAAATACATCGTGTCCTCATTCCACGCCTTAAATACATCGTGTCCTCAATCCACATGTTAAATACATCGTGTCCTCAATCCACATGTTAAATACATCGTGTCCTCATGCACACCTTAAATACATCGTGTCCTCATTCCACACCTTAAATACATCGTGTCCTCAATCCACATGTTAAATACATCGTGTCCTCAATCCACATGTTAAATACATCGTGTCCTCATGCACACCTTAAATACATCGTGTCCTCATTCCACACCTTAAATACATCGTGTCCTCAATCCACATGTTAAATACATCGTGTCCTCAATCCACATGTTAAATACATCGTGTCCTTAATCCACACCTTGATTACATCGTGTCCTCAATCCACACCTTGATTACATCGTGTCCTCAATCCACCCCTTAAAAACATCGTGTCCTCAATCCGCATCTAAAATACATCGTGTCCTCATGCACACCTTAACTACATCGTGTCCTCATGCACACCTTAAATACATCGTGTCCTCATGCACACCTTAAATACATCGTGTCCTCATGCACACCTTAAATACCTCGTGTCCTCAATCAACACATTAAATACATCGTGTCCTCATTCACACTTTAAATACATCGTGTCCTCATTCCACATCTAAAATGCAATGTCATGGCTTTATTGTAAAAACTGAAATAAAATGTTGGTATGTCACACCAAAAATACAATATCATGTTGGTATGCCACAGCTAAAAACCAATATCATGTTGGTATGCCATAGCTAAAATACAATATTATGTTGGTATGCCACAGCTAAAAACCAATATCATGTTGGTATGCCATAGCTAAAATACAATATTATGTTGGTATGCCATATCTGAAATACAATGTCATATTCATATGCCACACCTAAAAAATGGCATTTCCTTTTTTCAAATCTGTAATACATGTACATTGTCATGTTCGTTTGCCACATCTTATGCTTTATATGAAAGACAAAATCATGTTCTCATGCAACAGCTAAAATAAAATACCACGTCCTTATGCCATTTCAAATACAATGCCATGTTTATATGGCTCATCTGAAGTACAATATGACATCTAAAATACAATATCATGTTCGTGTGATGAATGTACAAATCGTAATCCTACCTTCGCTGATTTAGCATATTATTCAGGTTAGATACGTTGATCTGTTGGCGTTAATCATTTGTGTTATGTCTCCGTAATTCGAACGCTTAGAAGACAGATAGTTTTCGAGGTACAATCAAAACGTACAGGTGATTATACCTCACTCACCGCTAGGTGTCGCTAGGATAGCAAGAGGGTATAAATAGGCAGAATCCAGCGACAATC
>NW_018408829.1:20744-89652 GCF_002113885.1 Mizuhopecten yessoensis
GTAGATTACAGACGACTTAACGCTGTCAGCATTCCCGATGCATACCCTCTGCCTCGTATTGACGAGACACTAGATCAACTAGCTGGATGTTCATGGTTTTCGACACTAGACCTGAACTCTGGATACTGGCAGGTAGAGTTGGATTCGGAGGACCGTGCCAAAACCGCATTCGCCACTCGCACAGGGTTGTACGAGTTCCAAGTTATGCCCTTTGGTTTAAATTCAGCCCCAGCAACATTCGAACGATTAATGGAGACTGTACTGGCAGGACTACAGTGGCAGGTGTGCCTCATATACCTTGATGATGTCATTATTGTGGGAATATCATTTGAGGAGATGATGGACAATCTCGAAAAAGTATTTGACCGATTGTTAGCTGCTGGGTTGAAATTGAAAGCTAGGAAGTGCCTTCTATGTGCAAAAGAGGTTCTATACCTAGGGCATGTCATTTCAGAGTCAGGTGTTTCAACAGATCCTGCGAAAACAAGAACGGTGGAGCAATGGCCTGTTCCTGTCAATGTGCGAGAGGTGCGCTCTTTTCTTGGATTCTGTAGCTATTATCGAAGGTTTATTAAGGATTTTGCTAAAATTGCCAAGTGCCTTCACAAACTCACAGAAAAAGGACGAACATTTGAGTGGAGTTCCTCTTGCCAGGAAGCATTTGAGACTCTTAAGAGGTTGTTGGTAAAAGCACCTGTCCTTGCGCATCCAGACTTTACCAAGGAGTTTATACTAGATACCGATGCGAGCAATGACGCTATCGGTGCAGTGCTGTCTCAGATAGTGGATGATGTTGAGAGGCCAGTAGCATTCGCCAGTCGGACTCTTACTAAAGCAGAGCGAGGGTATTGCGTGACCAGAAAGGAACTGTTGGCAGTTGTATACTTCACCAAGTACCTGCGCCATTACCTGTATGGAAGAAGGTTCACAGTACGGACAGACCATAGTTCGCTTCGTTGGCTGCTGAACTTCAAAGATCCCGAAGGACAGATGGCTAGGTGGCTACAAGTGCTGAGCTCATATGACATGACCATCGTCCATCGACCTGGAGTCAAACATCAGAATGCTGATAGTCTCAGCCGGTTACCCTGCAGGCAATGTGGGTTCGAACCACAATGGGAAACCAAGATTGAGACCACAGATCAGGTTATGAGTGTACAAAACCCCAATGAATGTAACGAGATTGCTTCCCCAGAACTACCAGCAGATAGTGAAGAACTGTCTTTGTCACAGAAACAAGAGGCAGATGAGGATATTCAACTTGTTAGAACTTGGGTGCTTGACAAGAAACGACCACCATTCAACGCCATTGCTGGCAGGAATATCACCGTCCGATCATTATGGATGCAGTTTGAAGCTTTATTTGTCAAAGACAACCTATTGTACAGAGGGAGTTCTAGCGGAAATCCACAGGTTGTTCTACCACGAAAAGAACGAAGGACCGTCCTTTCTCATACGCATGACAACAAGACAGCCGGTCACTTGGGAATGAAGAAAACTCTAGCAAAGATTAGACAAACGTTTTACTGGCCTGGGCTTAAAGGCGATGTCAAACGATATGTAGCTGGATGTGTACCGTGTTGTCGAGGAAAGTCTCCTACCAAAGCAAAAAGAGCCCCAATGCAAATGGTCAAAGCAGGGTTTCCTATGGAACGATTAGGAATAGACATCCTCTGTGAATTACCCCAAACCGACCAAGGAAACAGACACATATTGGTGATATCAGATTATTATACCAAGTGGACTGAATGCTTCGCCATGAGGGACATGGAAGCCAAGACTGTTGCAAGAATTCTGGTTGAAGAAGTAATTTGTAGGTTTGGTGTACCCAGCACCATTCATTCAGATCAGGGTTCTCAATTCGAGAGTGCTCTTTTCCAGGAAATGTGCAAGCTCTTAGAGATTAAGAAAACACGAACGACCCCTTACCACCCAAAGTCGGATGGAATGGTCGAACGATTTAACAAAACGTTAGTCAACATGTTAAAAGGTTTTGTTAATGACCAACAAACCGACTGGGACCTGCACTTACCATACGTGACTATGGCTTACAGGTCAGCTGAACATGAAACAACGGCCAACACCCCAAACTTCATGATGTTGGGCAGGGAGACCAGCACCCCATTGGATATCCAGTATTCAATGCCTCGGGATATCAAAGTCATACCCCAAAATATGTGGGCTTGGCGGCTGAAAGAGAAGATGGAGGATGCCCATCATATGGTGAGACAGCATGTGAAAGGAGCCATGTTGAGACAGAAGAAGAATCATGACTCCAAGCTGTCCTGGCAGAACTTCAAACCAGGCAATGAAGTTTTTGTGTTCTTTCCGAATGTAAAGGTGGGACGAAGTCACAAGTTATCAAGTCGGTGGAGAGGACCGTACAAGGTGCTGACTAAATTGACAGACGTCACCTACAGAGTGCGTTGCGGACGCAAGGGGAAGTCACAGGTCATCCATGCAGACCGTATGAAGTTACGAGAGGGTCAGGTCATGAGCGGTGAAAATACCCAAGAAGCGAGAGGGTTAAGGGATCGACAAACACAGGTCGATGAGAGTTGTTTCAGCTACTTGAAAGTAGGGGATGCTGCGTCATCTAGAGAAATGAATGGGAGTGTGATGGAAGATGCTCATATGGAGGTGGAGAATGATGTGAATAACAGTGGTTCAGTCAGAAATGGAGAGAAAACGTTTGAGAACAACTCCAGGCAAACACGCACTCGACGACCACCTCAGTGGCATTCTAGTTACACTTCAGAATATTAGGTAGATCAGACTATTTGTGTTATCACTATATGAGGGTAACATTTGCTGTTGTAGAAGAATCATAGTGTATATTTTTGATTGATGTCATTACATCTTGGAGAGTTCAGTACCAGAGTTGTTTTATTTTTATAACGCGAGGACGCGTTGTTCTCGGAGGCGTGGGTAATGTGATGAATGTACATATCGTAATCCTACCTTCGCTGATTTAGCATATTATTCAGGTTAGATACGTTGATCTGTTGGCGTTAATCATTTGTGTTATGTCTCCGTAATTCGAACGCTTAGAAGACAGATAGTTTTCGAGGTACAATCAAAACGTACAGGTGATTATACCTCACTCACCGCTAGGTGTCGCTAGGATAGCAAGAGGGTATAAATAGGCAGAATCCAGCGACAATCGGCCCAGTTCTGTTCTGATCTCGGCGTGTGTACAGCAGTGACAGATCGCAAGTACCTAATATATGCGAGACCGGCTTTGTGTTGGAAAGATAGAAGTGACTGAATAAGTCTTGCCTTGATCCACACACTGCCTGGAAGATATATTAAATAAACGATTGAGTGCTGTAGCGAGATACCGTTAGACAGAAGGTGTCACGGGCATAGGCTGTGCAGTGCTAGTCGCGACCAGGCTAGTCGTGACTAGGTATAGTCGTTGGTGCTAGTCGTGACTAGGGGTAGTCGCGACCAGGCTAGTCGTGACTAGGTATAGTCGTTAGGGCTAGTCGTGACTAGGTATAGTCGTTAGAGCTAGTCGTGACTAGGGATAGTCGTGGTCATTAGAGAGTGCTGTAGTTGTATACTAGTATGAGGCTGTCGTGATCGGCGCGACTAGGTCATATAGCTAGGTAGCTGACTATAGGGCAACTATAGTGACTAGGGCTAGCCGCGACTAGGTAGTCGAGTTGTGTACTGCCTGGATTGTACGGTAGTGTGTGTAGTGTGTTATATTGATAAAGAGCAGATAGCTTTGGTATTAGTTCTATAGTCGTGCAGTAATTATTCTGTTCATATCATGTATTAAGCATTAGGTAATGGGTATGCTGGTTACAAGGTAGTAACACATATTTGTATATATTTGCAACTGTAGTATAGTTATAATTAAGCTTACAGCACAGGGATCCTTAGAAGTGACTAGGGTACGGACCCGGAACGTTACATTCGTATGCTACATCTTAAATGCAATGTCTTCAGGTTGACGAAAATGTATTGTCGCTTAATCATTTTAATTAGATGCACACACCTGTAAGTTAAGCTTATACTTTCGTGATTCAAAATAAGCAATGACAGGTGCGTCTTTCTCCCTTTTCTCAACATGTCTTCTGTTCCGGTTAGGGACAGACACTAACACCAAAAATATTAAAACAAATTAAAAAAAACTACAATATTTCATCTGCATAGGAGTACTAAATATTTATTTTGTTCTTTGTTAATTTAAAAGTTCTTTTCCACAAATGAAATACTAAAATGTCAATGTTGAAAGACTTTGTTCTATTTTTTTTTTTTTTATGTATAGTTCTAAACTAAACAGAACTGGTATCGTGCCATCATAACCGAATCGATCAGAGGTCCTATATTGGATGTTGACGGTATTATGCAAAAGTATATCTGGGGGAACGGAGCTGGCTTTTCCTGTTTAAGAAAGCTGATTTCTAACCGCAGCGTGATATTATTAAAGGATTTAAACACATCTTTTTAAAATTAAAATGATAGTTGAAATAGCATTCCGTCCAAACGTATTTGTATAATATTTGTTAAGTCAAAGTGCTGTACATAAACAACCTAAGTGTTATTATAAGTCAATGGTAACTTGGCATGACAAAGCCAATATTGTGGACAAATTAATATTATAAAACAAGCTAAATGTGTTAACGGAGTGTTTCGAATTACAAATAGAATAAAATGGTATTTTAAGAAATGTCAGAGGGTGCAAGTTTGTCTTCCCTATTTCGCCAGGTTTGCAGCGCCTGTATCAACCAAGTACCATCACGGATTCCGTGAGGTAGTCACTGGTGAGTTATTACGTAACAACTGATCAACTGTCGAGCAGGGAGTCTGTATAATGGAATGCGACAATGTCGCATAAATGTAACAAACCTCTAATGCAGATATATATTTTTTCAAACACGTGAAATCGCACAACGCGTATGTAGCTAATTTCTACTTGTCATGTTATGATCTGTAAAGGAGTAATTACTATCTGCCTAATGGAGTGCAAAAACGTTTTGAAACTCACTGGAATGTCCAAGGTAAAAAAAAGAGGGGGAAAAACAACATATTCTCCTATACCCATTTACTTGGAGAAAAGCGGCATAATTTATCAAGCAGAGAGTTGTGACATCACGATATCCTGCAGTCGAAACATTAGACCTAGCTAATTACCAATGCCATTTAAAGCCTGTAAGACGGTTCTTCACCGTGACAATTACACGAGTCATTAATATTTCATATGGGTGTAATTGGACCTGATTGGCAAATAGGTGAGCCGCCCACAGTGTCAAAGGTTAATTATCTTTTCCTACAATATTCTGTTTCTAAAGTTTTCCATTCTTCTGTCGTGTTCTTAAAATAACAGTGATATGGAGTGGTGAGTTCTAGGAATTTGGTCCTCATAATCATGTACCTCGAACGAGATTGCACTAAACTAGCGCTTGATAGATAATTAAACTGGTTTTTTTTTGTATATTGAATGAAAGCATGTCAAACATGGAAAGCCAGCATGGATTTTGTCTGATCTTAAACGAACCTCAACAATTGACCAAAATTGGAAAACTCGTATTCTTTTCACATTCAAAAGAAGCCGATGGCCACATTTCAGGTTGGTCATGCTAGTGTTATGGTAAGCCTGTCACCATTGGGTTGGGTTGGGTTGGGTTGGGTTGGGGTGTGTGTGTGTGTGTGTGTTAAAGGACGTTATGGTAAGACTATCACCAATGAGTTTGTGGTAGTGCTAGATGGTGTTATGGTTAGCCTGTCACCACTGGGTTGGTGGTAGCGTTAGAGGGTGTTATGATAAGCCTATCACCACTGGGTTGGTTAAAGTGTTAGATACTGTTATGGTTAACCTGTCACCACGGGGTGGTGGTAGTGTTAGAGGATGGTATGGTAAGCCTGTCATCACTAGGTTGGTTGTAGTGTTACATGAGGGTATGGTAAGTCTGTCTCCACTTGGTTGGTGGTAGTGTTAGAGGGTGTTATGGTTAGCCTGTTACCACTGGGTTGGGGGGAGTGTAAGAGGGTGTTATGGTAAGCCTGTCACCACTAGAGCGATGGTAGTGTTAGAGAGTGTTATGGTTAGCCTGTCACCACTGAGTTGGTTGTAGTGTTAGAGGGTGTTATGGAAAGCCTATCACCAATGGGTTGGTGGTAGTGTTAGATGGTGTTATGATTAGACTGTCACCACTGGGTTTGTTGTAGTGTTAGAGGGTGTTATGGTTAACCTGTCATCACTATAGAGGATGGTATGGTAAGCCTGTCACCACTGGGTTGATGGTTGTATAAGAGGGTGTTATGGTTAACTTGTCACCACTGTGTTGATGGTAGTATTAGAGGGTGTTATGGTAAGCCTGTCACCACTGGGTTGATGGTTGTATAAGAGGGTGTTATGATAAGCCTGTTACCATTGGATTGGTTGTAGTGTTAGAGGCTTTAATGGTAATCATATCACCACTGTGTTGGCTGTAGTAATAGAGGATGGTATGGTAAGCCTGTCACCATTGGATTGGTTGTAGTGTTAGAGGGTAATATGTTAGGCCTATCACCACTGGCTTGGTGGGAGTATTAGAGGGTGTTATGGTTAGCCTGTCACCACTGTGTTGGTGGTAATGTTAGAGGCTTTTATGGTTAGCCTGTCACCACTGAGTTGATGTTAGTGTTAGAGGGTGTTATGGTTAACCTGTCATCACTGTGTTGTTAGTAGTGTTAGAGGCTTTTATGGTTAGCCTATCACAACAGGGTTGGACGTAGTATTATAGGATATTATGATAAGCTTCTCACCACTGGGTTTGTTGTAGTGTTAGGGGGTAATAGTGTAAGTCTATCACCACTGGGTTGTTGGGAGTATTAGAGGGTGTTATGGTTAGACTGTCACCACTGTGTTGGTGGTAATGTTAGAGGCTGTTATGGTTAGCCTGTCAACACTGAGTGTTAGAGAGTGTTATGGTTAGCCTGTCACCACCGGGTTAGTGGTAGTGGTAGAGGCTTTTATGGTTAGCCTGTCATTACTGGGTTGGGTGAAGTGTTAGAGGCTTTAATGGTAAGCCTGTCACCACTGTGTTGGCTGTAGTAATAGAAGATGGTATGATAAGCCTGTTACCATTTTATTGGTTGTAGTGTTAGAGGGTGGTAGAGGCTTTTATGGTTAGCTGGGTTGGTGGTAGTGTTAGCACCTCTGGGTTGTTGGTAGTGTTAGAGGATGGTATGATAAGCCTGTCACCACTGGGTTGGTTGTAGTGTTAAAGGATGGTATGGTAAGCCTGGCACCTCTGGGTTGTTGGTAGTGTTAGAGGATGGTATGATAAGCCTGTCACCACTGGGTTGGTTGTAGCGTTAGAGGGTGTGACGGTTAGCTTGTCACCACTTTGTAGGTGGTAATGTTAGAGGCTGTTAAGGTTAGCCTGTCACCACTGAGTTGATGTTAGTGTTAGAGGGTGTTATGGTTGACCTGTCATCACTGTATTGGTGCTATTATTAGAGGCTGCTATGGTTAGCCTATCACCACTGGGTTGGTGGTAGTGTTAGAGGATGGTATGGTAAGCCTGTCACCACTGGGTTGATGGTTGTATAAGAGGATGTTATGGTTAGCTTCTCACCACTGTGTTGATGTTAGTGTTGGAGGATGTGTCATGGTTAGCCTGTCAATAAGGGGTTGGTGGTATTATTATAGCATGGTATGGTAAGCCTGTCACCACTGGGTAGATTGTAGGTAGTATTATAGGATATTATGGTAACCTTCTCACCACTGGGTTTGTTGTAGTGTTAGAGGGAAATAGTGTAAGCCTATCACCACTGTGTTGTTTGGAGTATTAGAAGGTGTTATGGTTAGCCTGTCACCACTGTGTTGTTGGTAGCGTTAGAGGCTGTTATGGTTACCCTGTAAGCCTGTCACCACTGGGTTGGGTGTGGCATTAGATGGAGTTACGGCTAGCTTGTCACTACTATGTTGGTGGGAATGTTAGAGGCTGTAAAGGTTAGCCTGTCACCCCTGAGTTGATGTTAGTGTTAGAGGGTGTTATGGTTAGCCGGGCATCACTGTGTTGTTGGTAGTGTTAGAGGCTTTTATGGTTAGCCTATCACAACAGATTGGACGTAGTATTATAGGATATTATGGTAACCTTCTCACCACTGGGTTTGTTGTAGTGTTAGAGGGTAATAGTGTAAGCCTATCACCACTGGGTTGTTTGGAGTATTAGAAGGTGTTATGGTTAGCCTGTCACCACTGTGTTGGTGGTAATATTAGAGGCTGTTATGGTTAGCCTGTCAACACTGTAGTGTTAGAGAGTGTTATGGTAAGCCTGTCACCACCGGGTTAGTGGTAGTGTTAGAGGCTTTTATGGTGAGCCTGTCACCACTGTGTTGGTGGTAGTGTTAGAGGGTGGTATGGTAAGCCTGTCACCACTGAGTTGATGTTAGTGTTAGAGGGTGTACTGGTTAACCCGTCATCACTGTGTTGGTGGTAGTGTTAGAGGCTGTTATGGTTAGCCTGTCACCACTGTGTCGATGGTAGTAATAGAGGATGGTATGGTAAGCCTGTCACGATTGGGTTGGTTTTAGTGTTAGATGGTAATATGGTAAGCCTATCACCACTGTGATAGTGGGAGTATTAGAGGGTGTTATGGTTAGCCTGTCACCACTGAGTTGATGGAAGTCTTAGAAGGTGTTATGGTTAACCTGTCATCACTGGGTTGGTGGGAGTATTCGAGTGTGTTATGGTTAGCCTGTCACCACTATTGGGTGTAGTTTTATATGATGGTATGGTAAGCTTGTCACCACTGGGTTGGTGGGAGTATTAGAGGGTGTTATGGTTAGCCTTTCAGCACCGGGTTGGTTGTAGCGTTAGAGGGTGTTACGTTAGCTTGTCACCACTGTGTTGGTGGTAATGTTAGAGGCTGTTAAGGTTAGCCTGTCACCACTGAGTTGATGTTAGTGTTAGAGGGTGTTATGGTTAACCTGTCATCACTGTGTTGTTGGTAGTGTTAGAGACTCTTATGGTTAGCCTGTCACAATGGAGTTGGGGGTAGTATTATAGGATGATATGGTAAGCCTGTCACCACTGGGTTGGTTGTAGTGTTAGAGGGTGTTATCACCACTGAGTTGATGTTAGTGTTAGAGGGTGTTATGGTTGACATGTCTAGGTTGGTAGTAGTGTTAGAGGGTGTTATAGTAAGCCTATCACCACTGGGTTGGTGGGAGTTTTAGAGGGTATTTATGGTAACGGTGTTACAATTGGTTTGAATGAAATGTTAGAGGGTATTTTGGTAAGCCTATCACCACTGAGTTGGTTGTTATTAGAGGATGTTCTGGTAAGTCTGTCAACACTTGGTTGATGGTAGTTTTAGAGGCTGTTATGGTTAGCCTGTTACCACTAGGTTGGTAGTAGTGTTAGAGGGTGTTATAGTAAGCCTATCACCACTGGGTTGGTTGGAGTGTAAGAGGGTGTTATGGTTAGCCTGTCACCTCTATTGGGTGTAGTTTTATATGATGATTAGAGGGTGTTATGGTTAGCCTGTCACCACTGTTGGGTGTAGTTTTATATGATGGTATGGTAAGCTTGTGACCACTGGGTTGGTGGGAGTATTAGAGGGTGTTATGGTTAGCCTGTCACCACTATTGGGTGTAGTTTTATATGATGGTATGGTAAGCTTGTCACCACTGGGTTGGTGAGAGTATTAGAGGGTGTTATGGTTAGCCTGTCACCACTAGAGCAGTGGTAGTGTTAGATGTTGTTATGATTAGCCCGTCACCACTGGGTTGGTTGTAGTGTTAGAGGGTGTTATTGCTAGCCTGTCTCCACTGGGTTGCTGGTAGTGTTAGAGGATGGTATGGTAAGCCTGTCAACACTTGGTTGTTGGTAGTTTTAGAGGCTGTTATGGTTAGCCTGTCACCGGGTTGGTGATAGTATTAAAGGATGGTTTGGAAAGCCTGTCACCACTGGGTTGGTGGGAGTATTTGAGGGGGTTATGGTAAACCTGTCAGAACGGGGTTGGTAGTAGTGTTAGAGGCTTTTTTGGTTAGCCTGTCACCACTGGGTTGGTTGTAGTGTTAGAGGATGGTATAGTAAACCTGTTACCACTGGGGTGTTGGTAGTGTTAGGGGATGGTATGGTAAGTCTGTCACCACTGGGTAGGTTGTAGAGTTATAGGGTGTTACGGTTAGCTTGTTACCACTGTGTTTGTGGTATTGTAAGAGGCTGTTAAGGTTAGCCTGTCACCACTGTGTTGTTGGTAGCGTTAGAGGCTGTTATGGTTACCCTGTCACCAAGGGGTTGGTGGTAGTATTATAGGATGCTGTGGTAAGCCTGTCACCACTCTGTCAGTGGTAGTAATAGAAGATGGTATGGTAAGCCTGTCACCATTGGGTTGGTTGAAGTGTTAAAAGCGGTCATGGTTAGCGTGTCACCACTGGGTTGGTTGTAGTGTTAGATGTAGTTATGGTTAGCCTGTCACCACTGGGTTTGTTGTAGTGTTAGAGGGTGTTATTGTTAGCCTGTCACCACTGTGTTCGTGGTAGTGTTAGAGGCTGTTATGGTAAGTCTGTCAACACTTGGTTGTTGGTAGTTTTATAGGCTATTATGGTTAGCCTGTCACCACTAGGTTGGTAGTAGTGTTAGAGGGTGTTATAGTAAGCCTATCACCACTGGGTTGGTGGGAGTGTAAGAGGGTGTTATGGTTAGCCTGTCACCACAAGAGCAGTGGTAGTGTTATATGATGTTATGATTAGCCTGTCACCACTGGGTTTGTTGTAGTGTTAGAGGCTGTTATGGTTAGACTGTCACCACTGTGTTGGTGGTAATGTTAGAGGCTGTTATGGTTAGCCTGTCAACACTGTAGTGTTAGAGAGTGTTATGGTTAGCCTGTCACCACCGGGTTAGTGGTAGTGCTAGAGGCTTTTATGGTTAGCCTGTCATTACTGGGTTGGGTGAAGTGTTAGAGGCTTTAATGGTAAACCTGTCACCACTGTGTTGGCTGTAGTAATAGAGGATGGTATGATAAGCCTGTTACCATTTGATTGGTTGTAGTGTTAGAGGGTAATATGATAGGCCTATCACCACTGGGTTGGTGGGAGTTTTAGAGGGTATTATGGTTAGCCTGTCACCACTGTGTTAGTGGTAATGTTAGAGACTTTTATGGTTAGCCTGTCACCACTGGGTTGGTTGTAGTGTTAAAGGATGGTATGGTAAGCCTGGCACCTCTGGGTTGTTGGTAGTGTTAGAAGATGGTATGGTAAGCCTGTCACCACTGGGTTGGTTGTTGCGTTAGAGGGTGTTACGGTTAGCTTGTCACCACTTTGTAGGTGGTAATGTTAGAGGCTGTTAAGGTTAGCCTGTCACCACTGAGTTGATGTTAGTGTTAGAGGGTGTTATGGTTGACATGTCATCACTGTGTTGGTGCTAATATTAGAGGCTGCTATGGTTAGCCTGTCTCCACTGGGTTGGTGGTAGTGTTAGAGAATGGTATGGTAAGCCTGTCACCACTGGGTTGATGGTTGTATAAGAGGGTGTTATGGTTAGCTTCTCACCACTGTGCTGATGTTAGTGTAAGAGGCTGTGTCATGGTTAGCCTGTCAATAAGGGGTTGGTGGTAGTATCATAGCATGGTATGGTAAGCCTGTCACCACTGGGTTTGTTGTAGTGTTAGAGGGTAATAGGGTATTGTAAGAGGCTGTTAAGGTTAGCCTGTCACCACTGTGTTGTTGGTAGCGTTAGAGGCTGTTATGGTTACCCTGTCACCAAGGGGTTGGTGGTTGTATTAAAGGATGGTATGGTAAGTCTGTCACCGCTGTGGTGGTTGTAATATTAGAGGCTGCTATGGGTAGCCTGTCACCACTGGGTTGGTGGTTGTATAAGAGGGTGTTATGGTTAACTTGTCACCACTGTGTTGATGTTAGCGTTAGAGGGTTTTATGGTTAACCTGTTATCACTGTGTTGGTAGTAGTGTTAGAGGCTGTGTTACGTTAAGCCTGTCACGAAGGGGTTGGTGGTAGTATTATAGGATAGTATGGTAAGCCTGTCACCACTAGGTTGATTGTAGCATTAGAGGGTGTTACGGCTTGCTTGTCACTACTATGTTGGTGGTAATGTTAGAGGCTGTAAAGGTTAGCCTGTCACCACTGTGTTGGTTGTAATATTAGAGGCTGCTATGGTTAGCCTGTCTCCACTGGGTTGGTGGTAGTGTTAGAGAATGGCATGGTAAGCCTGTCACCACTGTGTTGGTTGTAATATTAGAGGCTGCTATGGGTAGCCTGTCACCACTGGGTTGGTGGTAGTGTTAGAGAATGGCATGGTAAGCCTGTCACCACTGGGTAGATTGTAGCATTTGAGGGTTTTACGGTTAGCTTGTCACCACTGTGTTGGTGGTAGTGTTAGAGGCTGTTATGGTAAGCCTGTCACCACCGGGTTAGTGGTAGTGGGAGAGGCTTTTATGGTTAGCCTAAGCGGTCATGGTTAGCGTGTCACCACTGGGTTGGTTGTAGTGTTAGAGGGTTTTATGGTTAACCTGTCATCACTGTGTTGGTAGTAGTGTTAGAGGCTGTGTTACGTTAAGCCTGTCACCAAGGGGTTGGTGGTAGTATTAAAGGATGGTATGGTAAGCCTGTCACCACTGTGTTGGTTGTAATATTAGAGGCTGCTATGGTTAGCCTGTCACCACTGGGTTGGTGGTAGTGTTAGAGGATGGTATGGTAAGCCTGTCACCACTGGGTTGATGGTTGTATAAGAGGGTGTTATGATAAAACTGTTACCATTGGATTGGTTGTAGTGTTAGAGGCTTTAATGGTAATCATATCACCACTGTGTTGGCTGTAGTAATAGAGGATGGTATGATAAGCCTGTCACCACTGGGTTGGTTGTAGCGTTAGAGGGTGTTACGGTTAGCTTGTCACCACTTTTTAGGTGGTAATGTTAGAGGCTGTTAAGGTTAGCCTGTCACCACTGAGTTGATGTTAGTTTTAGAGGGTGTTATGGTTGACCTGTCATCACTGTATTGGTGCTAATATTAGAGGCTGCTATGGTTAGCCTGTCACCACTGGGTTGGTGGTAGTGTTAGAGGATGGTATGGTAAGCCTGTCACCACTGGGTTGATGGTTGTATAAGAGGGTGTTATGGTTAGCTTCTCACCACTGTGTTGATGTTAGTGTTAGAGGCTGTGTCATGGTTAGCCTGTCAATAAGGGGTTGGTGGTAGTATTATAGCATGGTATGGTAAGCCTGTCACCACTGGGTTAGTGGTATTGTGGGAGTGGTAAGCCTGTAACCACTGGGTCGGTGTTAGGGTTAGAGGCTGTTATGGTAAGGCTGCCAACACTTGGTTGGTGGTAGTGTAAGCTGGGCTGGTTGTAGCGTTAGAGGGTGTTACGGTTAGCTTGTCACCACTTTGTTGGTGGTAATGTTAGAGGCTGCTATGGTTAGCCTGTCACCATTGAGTTGAATGCAATGTTAAAGAGTGCTATAGGGTGTTATGGTCAACCCGTCAGCCCGGGCTTGGTAGTAGTGTTAGAGGCTTTTTTGGGTAGCCTGTCACCACTGGGTTGGTGGGAGTTGGTAGTGTTATATGATGTTATGATAAGCCTGTCACCACTGGGTTAGTGGTATTGTGGGAGTGGTAAGCCTGTAACCACTGGGTCGGCGTTAGTGTTAGAGGCTGTTATGGTAAGGCTGCCAACACTTGGTTGGTGGTAGTGTAAGAGGCTGTTATGGAAACGGTGTAACAATTGTTTTGAATGAAATGTTAGAGGGTATTTTGGTAAGCCTATCACCACTGAGTTGGTTGTTATTAGAGGATGTTCTGGTAAGTTTGTCAACACTTGGATGATGGTAGTTTTAGAGGCTGTTATGGGTAGCCTGTCACCAGGTTGGTGATAGTATTAAAGGATGGTTTGGAAAGCCTGTCACCACTGGGTTGGTGGGAGTATTAGAGGGTGTTATGGTTAGCCGGTCATCAATGTGTTGTTGGTAGTGTTAGAGACTCTTATGGTTAGCCTGTGGTGGTAGTGTTAGAGAATGGTATGGTAAGCCTGTCACCACCGGGTTAGTGGTAGTGTTAGAGGCTTTTATGGTTAGCCTGTCACCACTAGAGCAGTGGTAGTGTTAGATGTTGTTTTGATTAGCCCGTCACCACTGGGTTGGTTGTAGCGTTAGAGGGTGTTACGCCTAGCTTGTCACTACTATGTTGGTGGTAATGTTAGAGGCTGCTATGGTTAGCCTGTCACCATTGAGTTGAATGCAATGTTAAAGAGTGCTATAGGGTGTTATGGTCAACCCGTCAGCCCGGGCTTGGTAGTAGTGTTAGAGGCTTTTTTGGTTAGCCTGTCACCACCACTGGGTTGGTTGTAGTGTTAGAGGGTTTTATGGTTAACCTGTCATCAGGCTGTGTCATGGTTAGCCTGTCCATAAGGGGTTGGTGGTAGTATTATAGGATGGTATGGTAAGCCTGTCAACACTGGGTTGGAGGGAGTTGGTAGTGTTATATGATGTTATGATTAGCCTGTCACCAATGGGTTTGTTGTAGTGTTAGAGGGTGTTATGGCTAACCTGTCATCATTATGTTGTGTTAGAGGCTGTTATGGTAAGCCTGTCTAGTGTTAGAGGGTGTTATGGCTAACCTGTCATCATTATGTTGTGTTAGAGGCTGTTATGGTAAGCCTGTCTAGTGTTAGAGGGTGTTATGGCTAACCTGTCTCCACTGGGTTGGTGGTAGTGTGGCTGTTAAGGTTAGCCTGTCAACAAGGGGTTGGTGGTAGTATTATAGGATGATATGGTAAGCCTGTCACCACTGAGTTGATGTTAGTGTTAGAGGGTGTTATGGTTAACCTGACATCACTGTGTTGTTGGTAGTGTTAGTTATGGTTAGCCTGTCACCAGGTTGGTGATAGTATTAAAGGATGGTTTGGAAAGCCTGTCACCACTGGGTTGGTTGTAGTGTTAGAGGGTTTTATGGTTAACCTGTCTGTTTAGGGTAGCCTGTCACCACTGAGTTGGTGTAAGTTTTAGAGGGTGTTATGGTTAACCTGTCATCACTGTGTTGTTGGTAGTGTTAGTTATGGTTAGCCTGTCACCTCTGGGTTTGTTGTAGTGTTAGAGGGTAATAGTGTAAGCCTATCCTGTCACCACTGAGTTGATGTTAGTGTTAGAGGGTTTTATGGTTAACCTGTCTGTTAAGGTTAGCCTGTCACCACTGAGTTGAGTTAGAGGGTGTTATGGTTAGCCGGTCATCACTGTGTTGTTGGTAGTGTTAGTTATGGTTAGCCTGTCACCATTGAGTTGAATGCAATGTTAAAGAGTGCTATAGGGTGTTATGGTAAACCTGTCAGCACGGGGTTGGTAGTAGTGTTAGAGGGTGTTAGATGTTGTTATGATTAGCCCGTCACTACTGGGTTGGTTGTAGTGTTAGAGGGGAATATGATAAGCCTATCACCACTGGGTTGGTGGGAGTTGGTAGTGTTATATGATGTTATGATTAGCCTGTCACCAATGGGTTTGTTGTAGTGTTAGAGGGTAATAGTGTAAGCCTATCCTGTCACCACTGAGTTGATGTTAGTGTTAGAGGGTTTTATGGTTAACCTGTCTGTTAAGGTTAGCCTGTCACCACTGTGTTGCTGTTAGCGTTAGAGGCTGTTATGGTTTGTAAGAGGGTGTTATGGTTATCATGTCCCCGCTAGGGCTGTGGTAGTGTTAGATGTTGTTTTGATTAGCCCGTCACCACTGGGTTGGTTGTAGTGTTAGAGGGTTTTATGGTTAACCTGTCTGTTTAGGGTAGCCTGTCACCACTGAGTTGGTGTTAGTGTTAGAGGGTGTTATGGTAAGCTTGTCACCACTGGGTTGGTTGAGGTTAGCCTGTCACCACTGGGTTTGTTGTAGTTGGTATGGTAAGCCTGTCACCCCTGGGTAGATTGTAGCATTAGAGGGGGTTACGGTTAGCTTGTCACCACTTTGTTGGTGGTAATGTTAGAGGCTGCTAAGGTTAGCCTGTCAACAAGGGGTTGGTGGTAGTATTAGAGCATGGTATGGTAAGCCTGTCTCCACTGGGAAGATTGTAGCATTACAGGGTGTTACGGTTAGCTTGTTACCACTGTGTTGGTGGTATTGTTAGAGGCTGTTAAGGTTAGCCTGTCAACAAGGGGTTGGTGGTAGTATAATAGGATAGTATGGTAAGCCTGTCACCACTGTGTTGGTTGTAATATTAGAGGCTGCTATGGTTAGCCTGTCACCATTGAGTTGAATGCAATGTTAAAGAGTGCTTTATGGTTACCCTGTCACCAAGGGGTTGTGTAGTGTTAAAGGATGGTATGGTAAGCCTGGCACCTCTGGGTTGTTGGTAGTGTTAGAGGATGTTACGGAGTGTTAGAGGGTGTTATGGTAAGCTTGTCACCACTGGGTTGGTTGAGGTTAGCCTGTCACCACTGGGTTAGTGGTATTGTGGGAGTGGTAAGCCTGTAACCACTGGGTCGGTGTTAGTGTTAGGGGCTGTTATGGTAAGTCTTTCGACACTTGGTTGGTGGTAGGTTCAGAGGCTATTATTGTAGGCCTGTCACCACTTGGTTGGTAGTAGTGTTAGAGGGTGTTATGGTAAGCCTAGCTCCACTGGGTTGGTTTGAGTGTAAGAGGGTGTTATGGTTAGCCTGTCACCACTAGAGCAGTGGTAGTGTTAGATGTTGTTATGTTTAGCCTGTGACCACTGTTTTTTTTTGTAGTGTTACAGGGTGTTATGTTTAGCCAGTCATCACTGTGTTGATGGTAGTGTTAGAGGATGGTATGGTAAGCCTGTCAACACTTGGTTGATGGTAGTTTTAGAGGCTGTTATGGTTAGCCTGTCACCGGGTTGGTGGTAGTATTAAAGAATGGTTTGGAAAGCCTGTCACCACTGGGTTGGTGGGAGTATTAGAGGGTGTTATGGTAAACCTGTCAGCACGGGGTTGGTAGTAGTGTTAGAGGCTTTTTTGGTTAGCCTGTCACCACTGGGTTGGTTGTAGTGTTATAGGATGGTATAGTAAACCTGGTACCACTGGGTTGTTGGTAGTGTTAGGGGATGGTATGGTAAATCTGTCACCACTGGGTAGGTTGTAGCGTTATAGGGGGTTACGGTTAGCTTGTTACCACTGTGTTGGTGGTAATGTTAGAGGCTGTTAAGGTTAGCCTGTCACCACTGTGTTGTTGTTAGCGTTAGAGGCTGTTATGGTTAGCCTGTCACCAAGGGGTTGGTGGTAGTATTATAGGATGCTGTGGTAAGCCTGTCACCACTCTGTCGGTGGTAGTAATAGAAGATGGTATGGTAAGCCTGTCACCATTGGGTTGGTTTTAGTGTTAGAGGGTAATATGGTAAGCCTATCACCACTGGGCTTGGTGGGAGTATTAGAGACTGTTATGGTTAGCCTGTCACCATTGAGTTGAATGCAATGTTAAAGAGTGCTATGTTAAGACTGTCACCACTGGGTTGTTGGTAGTGTTAGAGGATGTTACGGTTAGCTTGTCACCACTCTGTTGATGTTAGTGTTAGAGGGTGTTATGGTTAACCTGTCATCGCTGTGTTGGTGGTAGTGCTAGAGGCTGTTATGGTTAGACTGTCACCACGGGGTCGGTGGTAGTGTTAGGGGTTATTATGGCAAGCCTTTCACCACTGGGCTTTGTGGGATTATAAGAAAGTGTTATGGTTAGCCTGTCACCACTGTGTTGGTGGTAATATTAGAGGCTGTTATGGTTAGCCTGTCACCACTGTAGTGATAGAGAGTGTTATGGTAAACCTGTCACCACCTGTTTGGTGGAAGTGTTAGAGGCTTTTATGGTTAGCCTGTCACCACTGAGTTGATGTTAGTGTTAGAGGGTGTTATGGCTAACCTGTCATCATTATGTTGGTGGTAGTGTTAGAGGCTGTTATGGTTAGCCCATCACCACTGTAGTGTAGGAGAGTTTTATGGTAAGCCTATCACCACTGTGTAGGTGGTAGTGTTAGAGGATGGTATGGTAAGGGTGTCACCATTGGGTTGGTTGTAGTGTAAGAGGGTTATATGGTTAGCCTATAACCAGTGGGTTGGTGGGAGTATTATAGGGTGTTATGGTTAGCATGCTACCACTGTGTTGGTGGTAATGTTAGAGGCTGTTATGGTTAGCCTGTCACCACTCTAGTGTTAGAGAGTGTTATGGTAAGTCTGTCACCACCGGGTTTGTGGTAGTGCTAGAGGCTTTTATGGTTAGCCTGTTACCACTGGGTTTGTGGTAGTGTTAGAGGATGGTATGGTAAGCCTGTCACCACTGGGTTAGTGGTATTGTGGGAGGATGGTATGGTAAGGCTGTCACCACTGGATTGGTTGTAATTTTAGAGGGTGTTTATGGTAAGCCTATCACCACTGGGTTGGTGGTTGTATAAGAGGGTGTTATGGTTAGTTTGTCACCACTGTGTTGATGTTAGTGTTAGAGGGTGATATGGTTAACCTGTCATCATTATGTTGGTGGTAGTGTTAGAGGCTGTTATGGTTAGCCCATCACCACTGTAGTGTAGGAGAGTTTTATGGTAAGCCTGTCACCACCGGGTTGGTGGGAGTGTTAGAGGCTTTAATGGTTAGCCTGTCACCACTAGGTTGGTAGTAGTGTTAGATGGTGTTATTGTAAGCCTATAACCACTGGGTTGGTGTGAGTGTAAGAGGGTGTTATGGTTATCATGTCACCGCTAGGGCTGTGGTAGTGTTAGATGTTGTTATGATTAGCCCGTCACCACTGGGTTGGTTGTAATGTTAGAGGCCCTTTTGGTAAGCCTATCACCACTGGGTTGGTTATAGTGTTAGAGGATGGTATGGTAAGCCTGTCACCACTCAGATGGTGGTAGTGTTAGAGGCTTTTATGGTTAGCCATTTCATAACATAGTCACCACTAGGTTGGTAGTAGTGTTAAAGGGTGTTATCGTTAGCCTTTCACCACTGAATTGGTGGTAGTATGAGAGGGTGTTATGATTAGCCTGCCAACACTGGGTTGGTGGTAGTGTAAGAGGCTGTTATGGTAAGTCTGTCAACACCTGGTTGGTGGTAGTTTTAGAGGGTGCTATGGTAAGCCTATCACCACTGGGTTGGTGGGAGTGTTAGAGGCTTTTATGATTAGCCTGTTACCACTGGGTTGGTTGTAGTGTTAGAGGATGGTATTGTAAGCATGTCACCACTGGGTTGTTGGTATCGTTAGGGGATGGTATGGTAAGTCTGTCACCACTGAGTTGGTTGTAGCGTTAGAGGGTGTTACGGTTAGCTTGTCACCACTGTGTTGGTGGTAATGTTAGAGGCTGTTAAGGTTAGCCTGTCACTACTAAGTTGATGTTAGTGTTAGAGGGTGTTATGGTTAACCTGTCATCACTGTGTTGTTGGTAGTGTTAGAGACTGTTATGGTTAGCCTCTCACAACGGGGTTGGTGGTAGTATTATAGGATGGTATGGTAAGCCTGTCACCACTGGTTTGGTGGTAGTGATAGATGGTGTTATGGTTAGCCTTTCACAACAGGTCTGGTTGTAGTGTTAGAGGGTGTTATGGTAAGCTTGTCACCACTGGGTTGGTTGAAGTGTTTAAGGCTTTAATGGTAAGCATGTCACCACTGTGTTGCTTGTAGTGTTAGAGGGTAATATGGTAAGCCTTTCACCACTGGGTTGGTGGGAGTATTAGAGGGTGTTATGGTTAGCCTGTCACCACTGTGTTGGTGGTAATGTTAGAGGCTGCTATGGTTAGCCTGTCACCGCTGGGTTGGTGGTAGTGTTAGAGTATGGTATGGTAAGCCTGTCACCACTTGGTTGATGGTTGTATAAGAGGGTATTATGGTTAGCCTGTCACCACTGATTTGATGGTAGTATTAGAGGATGGTATGGTAAGCCTTTCACCACTGGGTTGGTGGGAGTATTAGAGGGTGTTATGGGTAGCCTGTCACCGCTGGGTTGGGGGTGGGGTTAGGGTATGGTATGGTAAGCCTGTCATCACTGGGTTGGTTGTAGCGTTAGAGGCACTGGGTTTGTTGAAGTATTAGAGGGTGTTATGGGTAGCCTGTCACCACTGTGTAGGTAGTAATGTTAGAGGCTGTTAAGGTTAGCCTGTCCCCACTGGGTTGGTTGAAGTATTATAGAGGGTGTTATGGTTAACCTGTCACTACTAGGTTGGCAGTAGTGTTAGAGGGTGTTTTGGTAAGCTTGTCACCACTGTTTAGGTGTTAGTAATAGAGTATGGTATGGTAAGCCTGTCATCACTGGGTCTATCACCACTGGGTTGGTTGAAGCATTATAGGGTGTTATGGATGGTATGGGAAGTCTGTCACCACTGGGTTAGAGGTATTGTGGGGGGATGGTGTGGTAAGGCTGTCACCACTGGTTTGGTTGTAGTGTTAGGGGTTATATGGTAAGCCTATCACCACTGGGCTCGATGGGAGTATAAGTGTGGTAAGCCTGGCACCTCTGGGGTGTTGGTAGTGTTAGATGATGGTATGGTAAGCCTGTCATCACTGGGTTGGTTGTAGCGTTAGAGGGTGTTGGTGGTAATGTAAGAGGCTGTTAAGGTTAGCCTATCACCACTGTGTTGGGGGTAATGTTAGAGGCTGGTAAGGTTAGCCTGTCACCACTGCGTTGGTGGTAATGTTAGAGAGTTTTATGGTTAGCCTGTTGCCACTGGGTTTGTGGTAGTGTTAGAGACTGTTATGGTTAGCCTCTCCCAACGGGGTTGGTGGTAGTATTATAGGATGGGATGGTAAGCCTTTCACCACTGGTCTGGTTGTAGCGTTAGGTGGGTTCTACGGTGAGCCTATCACCAAGAAAGTGTTGTGGTTAGCCTGTCACTAGAGGCTTTTATGGTTTACCATGTGGGTGTGTAGGTTAGCTTGTCACCACTGTGTTGGAGGTAATATTAGAGTCTGCTATTGTTAGCCTGTCACCGCTGGGTTGATGGTAGTGTTAGAGAGTATAATTGTAAGCCTGTCAGCACTGGTTTGTTGGTAGTGTTAGAGACTGTTATGATAAGCTTGTCACCACTTTAGAGAGTATAATTGTAAGCCTGTCAGCACTGGTTTGTTGGTAGTGTTAGATGATGGTATGGTAAGCCTGTCATCACTGGGTCTATCACCACTGGGTTGGTTGTTGTAGCGTTAGAGGGTGTTACGGTTAGCTTGTCACCACTGTGTAGGTAGTAATGTTAGAGGCTGTGTTATGGTAAGCCTATCACCATAGGGTTGGTTAATGTGTTTGGTGGGGTTATGGAAAGCTTGTCACCACTGTGTTGGGGGTAATGTTAGAGGCTGGTAAGGTTAGCCTGTCACCACTGGGTTAGAGGTATTGTGGGAGGATGGTATGGTAAGCTTGTCTCCACCGTGTTGGTTGAAGTGTTTTTAGAGGGTGTTTATGGTAAGCCTATCACCACTGAGTTGATGTTAGTGTTAGAGGGGGTTATAGTAAGCCTGTCACCACTGTGTAGGCGGTAATGTAAGAGGCTGTTAAGGTTAGCCTATCACCACTGGGGATGATGGGAGTATAAGAGGGAGTTAAGGTTAGCCTGTCACTACTAGGTCGGTAGTAGTGTTAGAGGATGTGAGGGTTAGCGAGCAACACGAGGCTGGTGGAAGTATTATAGGATGGTATGGTAAGCTTGCTGTTATGGTTAGCCCGTCACCACTGGGTTGGTTGAAGCATTATAGGGGGTTATAGTAAGCCTGTCATGTTGATGTTAGTGTTAGAGGGTGTTTTGGTAAGCTTGTCACCACTGTGTTGGTTGAAGTGTTAGAGGCTTTAATGGGCCTATCACCACTGGGTTGGTTGTAGTGTTAGAGGGTAATATGGGAAGCCTATCACCACTGGGGATGATGGGAGTATAAGAGGGAGTTAAGGTTAGCCTGTCACCACTGGGTTTGTTGAAGTATTAGAGGGTGTTATAGTAAGCCTGTCACTACTGTGTTGGTGGTAGTGTAAGAGGGTATTATGGTAAGCCTATCACCACTGGGCTTGATGGGAGTATAAGAGGGTGTTAAGGTTAGCCTGTCACCACTGTGTTGGTGGTAATGTTAGAGGCTGTTATGGTTAGTCTGTCACCACTGATTTGATGGTAGTGTTAGAGAGTATAATTGTAAGCCTGTCAGCACTGGGTTGTTGGTAGTGTTAGAGGCTTTTATGGTTTACCTATCACCACTGGGTTGGTAGAAGTGTTAGATGGTGTTATGGTTAGCTTTTCACCACAGGTCTGGTTGTAGTGTTAGAGGGTGTTATGGTAAGCTTGTCACCACTGGGTTGGTTGAAGTGTTTAAGGCTTTAATGGTAAGCCTGTCACCACTGTGTTGGTTGTAGTAATAGAGGATGGTATGGTAAGCCTGTCACCATTGGGTTGGTTGTAGTGTTAGAGGGTAATATGGTAAGCCTATCACCACTGGGTTGGTGGGAGAATTAGTGGGTGTGATGGTTAGCCTGTCACCACTGTGTTGGTGGTAATGTTAGAGGCTGCTATGGTTAGCCTGTCACCGCTAGGTTGGTGGTAGTGTTGGAGTATGGTATGGTAAGCCTGTCACCACTGGTTTGATGGTTGTATAAGAGGGTGTTATGGTTAGTGTGTCATCACTGTGTTTGTGGTAGTGTTAGAGGCTGTGTCATGGTTAGCCTGTCAACAAGGGGTTGGTGGTAGTATTATAGGATGGTATGGTAAGCCTGTCACCACTGGTTTGGTTGTAGTGTTAGGGGTTATATGGTAAGCCTATCACCAGTGGGTTGGTATGAGTATTAGAGGGTGTTATGGTTAGCCTGTCACCACTGTGTAGGTAGTAATGTTAGAGGCTGTTATGGTTAGCCTGTCAACACTGTAATGTTAGAGAGTGTTATGGTAAGCCTGTCACCACCGGCTTAGTGGTAGTGTTAGAGGCTTATATGGTTAGCCTGTCACCACTGTGTTGGTGGTAGTGTTAGAGGATGTAATGATTAACCTGTCACCACTGTGCTAGTGGGAGTATTATAGGATGGTATGGTTAGAGTGTCATCACTGTGTTGGTGGTAATATTAGAGGCTGCTATGGTTAGCCTGTCACCGCTGGGTTGGTGGTAGTGCTAGAGGCTTTTATTGTTAGCCTGTCATCACTGGGTTGGTTGTAGCGTTAGAGGGTGTTATGGTTAGCTTGTCACCACTGTGTAGGTGGTAATGTTAGGGACTTTTATTGTTAGTCTGTCACCACTGGGTTGGTTGTAGTGTTAGAGGATGGTATGGTAAGCCAGTCACCACTGGGTTGATGGTTGTATAAGAGGGTGTTATGGTTTTCTTGTCACCTCTGTGTTGATGTTAGTGTTAGAGGGTTTTATGGTTAACCTGTCATCACTGTGTTTGTGGTAGTGTTAGAGACTGTTATGATAAGCTTGTCACCACTGTTTAGGTGTTAGTAATAGAGGATGGTATGGTAAGACTGTCACCATTGGATTGGTTGTAGTTGTAGTGTGTTATGGTTAGCCTGTCACCACTGTGTTGGGTGTAGCGTTAGAGGTTGTTACGTTAGCTTGTCACCACTGTGTTGGTTGTAATGTTGGAGGCTGTTAAGTTTAGACTGTTACCACTGAGTTGATGTTAGTGTTAGATGGTGTTATGGTTAACCTGTCATCACTGTGTTGTTGGTAGTGTTAGAGACTGTTATTGTTAGCCTGTCACAATGGGGTTGGTGGTAGTATTATAGGATGATATGGTAAGCCTGTCCCCATTGGGTGGGTTGTATTGTTAGAGGGTAATATGATAAGCCTATCAACACTGGGTTGGTGGGAGTATTAGAGGGTGTTATGGTAAGCCTATCACCACTGGGTTCGTGGTTGTATAAGAGGGTGTTATGGTTAGCTTGTCACCACTGTGTTGATGTTAGTGTTAGAGGGTTTGATGGTTAACCTGTCATCACTGTGTTAGTGGTAGTGTTAGAGGCTGTGTTATGGTAAGCCTGTCACCAAGGGGTTGGTGGTAGTATTATAGGATGGTATGGTAAGCCTGTCACCACTGTGTTGGTTGTAATGTTAGAGGCTGTTAAGGATAGCCTGTCACCACTGAGTTGATGTTAGTGTTGGATGCTGTTATGTTTTACCTGTCATCACTGTCTTGTTGGTAGTGTTAGAGGCTTTTATGGTTAGCCTGTCACAACGGGGTTGGTGGTAGTATTATATGATGATATGGTAAGCCTGACAATACCGGGTTTGTTGTAGTGTTAGAGGATAATATGTTAAGCCTATCACCATATGGTAAGCCTGTCACCACCGGCTTAGTGGTAGTGTTAGAGGCTTATTGTGTTGGTGGTAATGTTTGAGGCTTTTATGGTTAGCCTGTCACCACTGGGTTGGTTGTAGTGTTAGAGGATGGTATGGTAAACTTGTCTCCACTGTGTTGGTTGAAGTGTTAGAGACTTTAATGGTAAGCTTGTCACCACTGTGTTGGATGTAGTGTTAGAGGATGGTTTGGTAAGCCTGGCACCTCTGGGTTGTTGGTAGTGTTAGAGGCTGAGTCATGGTTAGCCTGTCAACAAGGGGTTTGTGGTAGTATTATAGGGTGGTATGGTAAGCCTGTCACCACTGGGTTGGCTGTAGCATTAGAGGGTGTTATGGTTAGCCTGTCACCACTGTGTTGTGTGTAGCGTTAGAGGTTGTTACGTTAGCTTGTCACCACTGTGTTGGTTGTAATGTGGGAGGCTGTTAAGTTTAGGCTGTTACCACTGAGTTGATGTTAGTGTTAGATGGTGTTATGGTTAACCTGTCATCACTGTGTTGTTGGTAGTGTTAGAGACTGTTATTGTTAGCCTGTCACCACTGGGTTGGTTGTAGTGTTAGAGGATGGTATGGTAAGCCAGTCACCACTGGGTTGATGGTTGTATAAGAGGGTGTTATGGTTATCTTGTCACCACTGTGTTGATGTTAGCGTTAGAGGGTGTTATGGTTAACCTGTCACCACTGAGTTGGTGGTAGTGTTAGAGGGTGTTATGGTTAACCTGTCATCACTGTTTTGTTGGTAGTGTTAATGGCTTTTATGGTAAGCCTATCAGAACAGGGCTGGACGTAGTATTATAGGATATTATGGTAACTTCTCACCACTGGGTTTGTTGTAGTGTTAGAGGGTAATAGTGTAAGCCTATCACCACTGGGTTGTTGGAAGTATTAGAGGGGGGTGTTATGGTTAACCTGTCACCACTGAGTTGGTGGTAGTGTTAGATGTTATGGTTAGCCTGTCAACACTGTAATGTTAGAGAGTGTTATGGTAAGCCTGTCACCACCGGCTTAGTGGTAGTGTTAGAGGCTTATATGGTTAGCCTGTCACCACTGTGTTGGTGGTAGTGTTAGAGGGTGTAATGATTAACCTGTCACCACTGTGCTAGTGGGAGTATTAGAAGGTGTTATGGTTAACCTGTCTGGGTTGGTTGTAGTGTTAGAGGATGGGATGGTAAGCCTGTCACCACTGGGTTGGCTGTAGCATTAGAGGGTGTTACGGTTAGCTTGTCACCACTGTGATGGTGGTAATGTTAGAGGCTGTTATGGTTAGCCTGGCACCTCTGGGTTTTTGGTAGGGTTAGAGGATGGTATGGTAAGCTTGTCTCCACTGGGTTGGTTGAAGTGTTAGAGACTTTAATGGTAAGCTTTTCACCACTGTGTTGGCTGTAGTGTTAGAGGATGGTTTGTTAAGCCTGGCACCTCTGGGTTGTTGGTAGTGTTAGAGGCTGTGTCATGGTTAGCCTGTCAACAAGGGGCTGGTGGGAGTATTATAGGATGGGATGGTAAGCCTGTCACCACTGGGTTGGTTGTAGTGTTAGAGGGTAATATGATAAGCTTATCACCACTGGGTTGGTGGGAGTATTAGAGGGTGTTATGGTTCGCCTGTCACCACTGTGTTGGGGGTAATGTTTGAGGCTTTTATGGTTAGCCTGTCAACACTGGGTTGGTTGTAGTGTTAGAGGATGGGATGGTAAGCCTGTCACCACTGGGTTGGTTGTAGTGTTAGAGGGTAATATGATAAGCTTATCACCACTGGGTTGGTGGGAGTATTAGAGGGTGTTATGGTTCGCCTGTCACCACTGTGTTGGTGGTAATGTTAGAGGCTGTTTTGGTTAGCCTGGCACCTCTGGGTTTTTGGTAGGGTTAGAGGATGGTATGGTAAGCCTGTCACCACTGGGTTGGCTGTAGCATTAGAAGGTGTTACGGTTAGCTTGTCAACACTGTGTTGGTGGTAATGTTAGAGGCTGTTTTGGTTAGCCTGGCACCTCTGGGTTTTTGGTTGTGTTAGAGGATGGCATGGTAAGCCTGTCACCACTGGGTTGGTTGTAGTGTTAGAGGGTGGTATGGTAAGCCTGTCACCACTGGGTTGGCTGTAGCATTCGAGGGTGTTATGGTTAGCCTGTCACCACTGTGTAGGTAGTAATGTTAGAGGCTGTTATGGTTAGCCTGTCAACACTGTAAGGTTAGAGAGTGTTATGGTAAGCCTGTCACCACCGGCTTAGTGGTAGTGTTAGAGGCTTGTATGGTTAGCCTGTCACCACTGTGTTGGTGGTAGTGTTAGAGGTTGGTATGGTAAGCCTGTCACCAGGTTGGTTGTAGTGTTAGAGGATGGTATGGTAGGCGTGTCTCCACCGTGTTGGTTGAAGTGTTAGAGACTTTAATGGTAAGCTTGTCACCACTGTGTTGGCTGTAGTGTTAGAGGATGGTTTGGTAAGCCTGTCACCACTGGGCTGTTTGTAGTGTTAGAGGATGGGATGGTAAGCCTGTCACCACTGGGTTGGTTGTAGTGTTAGAGGGTAATATGATAAGCTTATCACCACTGGGTTGGTGGGAGTATTAGAGGGTGTTATGGTTCGCCTGTCACCACTGTGTTGGTGGTAATGTTAGAGGCTGTTATGGTTAGCCTGGCACCTCTGGGTTTTTGGTAGTGTTAGAGGATGGTATGGTAAGCCTGTCACCACTGGGTTGGTTGTAGTGTTAGAGGATGGTATGGTAAGCTTGTCTCCACCGTGTTGGTTGAAGTGTTAGAGACTTTAATGGTAAGCTTGTCACCACTGTGTTTGGCTGTAGTAATAGAGGATGGTATGGTAAGCCTGTTACCATTGGAATGATTGTAGTGTTAGAGGGTAATATGGTAAGCCTATCACCACTGAGTTGGTGGGAGTATTAGAGGGTGTAATGGTTCGCCTGTCACCACTGTGTTGGTGGTAATGTTAGAGGCTTTTATTGTTAGCCTGTCACCACTGTGTTGGTTGTAGTGTTAGAGGATGGTATGGTAAGCCTGGCACCTCTGGGTTGTTGGTAGTGTTAGAGGATGGTATGGTAAGCCTGTCATCACTGGGTTGGTTGTAGCGTTAGAGGGTGTTATGGTTAGCTTGTCACCACTGTGTAGGTGGTAATGTTAGAGGCTGTTAAGGTTAGCCTGTCACCACTGAGTTGATGTTAGTGTTAGAATGTGTTATGGTTAACCTGCCATCACTGTGTTGTTGGTAGTGTTAGAGACTGTTATTGTTAGCCTGTCACAATGAGGTTGGTGTTAGTATTATAGGATGGTATGGTTAGCCTGTCCCCACTGGGTTGGTTGTATTGTTAGAGGGTAATATGATAAGCCTATCAACACTGGGTTGGTGGGAGTATTAGAGGGTGTTATGTTAAGCCTGGCACCTTTGGGTTGTTGGTAGTGTTAGAGGATGGTATGGTAAGCCTGTCATCACTGGGTTGGTTGTAGCGTTAGAGGGGGTTATGGTTAGCTTGTCACCACTGTGTAGGTGGTAATGTTAGAGGCTGGTAAGGCTAGCCTGTCACCACTGAGTTGATGGTAGTGTTAGAGGGTGTTATGGTTGACCTGTCAACACTGTGTTGGTGCTAATATTAGAGGCTGCTATGGTTAGCCTGTCACCACTGGGTTGGTGGTAGGGTTAGAGGATGGTATGGTAAGCCAGTCACCACTGGGTTGATGGTTGTATAAGTGGGTGTTATGGTTAGCTTGTCACCACTGTGTAGGTGGTAATGTTAGAGGCTGTTAAGGTTAGCCTGTCACCACTGAGTTGATGTTAGTGTTGATGTTAGTGTTGGAGGGTGTTATGGTTAACCTGTCATCACTGTTTTGTTGGTAGTGTTAGTGGCTTTTATGGTTAGCCTATCACAACAGGGCTGGACGTAGTATTATAGGATATTATGGTAAGGTTCTCTGCACTGGGTTTGTTTTAGTGTTAGAGGGTAATAGTGTAAGCCTATCACAACTGGGTTGTTGGGAGTATTAGAGGGTGGTATGGTTAGCCTGTCACCACTGTGTAGGTAGTTATGTTAGAGGCTGTTATGGTTAGCCTGTTAACACTGTAATGTTATAGAGTGTTATGGTAAGCCTGTCACCACCGGCTTAGTGGTAGTGTTAGAGTCTTATATGTTAGCCTGTCACCACTGTGTTGGTGGTAGTGTTAGAGGTTGGTATGGTAAGCCTGTCACCACTGAGTTGATGTTAGTGTTAGAGGGTGTAATGATTAACCTGTCACCACTGTAATAGTGGGAGTATTAGAAGGTGTTATGGTTAACCTGTCATCACTGTCTTGTGTTAGAGACTTTAATGGTAAGCTTGTCACCACTGTGTTGGTGGTAGTGTTAGAGTCTTATATGTTAGCCGGTCACCACTGTGTTGGTTGTAATGTTAGAGGGTATTATGGTAAGCATGTCACCACTGTGTTGGTTGTGATGTTGGAGGCTGTTAAGTGTGTTGGTGGTAATGTTAGAGGCTGTTTTGGTTAGCCTGTTAACCCTGTAATGTTATAAAGTGTTATGGTAAGCCTCTCACCACCGGCTTAGTGGTAGTGTTAGAGTCTTATATGTTAGCCTGACACCACTGTGTTGGTTGTAATGTTAGAGGGTATTATGGTAAGCCTATCACCACTGGGTTAGTGGTTGTATGTTAGCCTGTCACAATGAGGTTGGTGTTAGTGTTATAGGATGATGTGGTTATCCTGTCCCCACTGGGTTGGACGTATTGTTAGAGGGTAATATGATAAGCGTATCAACACAGGGTTGGTGGGAGTATTAGAGGGCGTTATGGTTAACCTGTCACCACTGTTATAGTGGGAGTATTAGAAGGTGTTATGGTTAAACTGTCATCACTGTGTTGTTGGTAGTGTTAGAGACTGTGATTGTTAGCCTGTCACAATGAGGTTGGTGTTAGTATTATAGGATGATGTGGTTAGCCTGTCCCCACTGGGTTGGATGTATTGTTAGAGGGTAATATGATAAGCCTATCAACACTGGGTTGGTGGGAGTATTAGAGGGTGTTATGGTAAGCCTATCACCACTGGGTTAGTGGTTGTATCAGAGGGTGTTATGGTTAGATTGTCACCACTGTGTTGATGTTAGTGTTAGAGGGTTTGATGGTTAACCTGTGATCACTGTGTTAGTGGTAGTGTTAGAGGCTGTGTTATGGTAAGCCTGTCACCAAGGGGTTGGTGGTAGTATTATAGGATGGTATGGTAAGCCTGTCACCACTGGGTTGGTTGTAATGTTAGAGGCTGTTAAGGATAGCCTGTCACCACTGAGTTAATGTTAGTGCTATATGCTGTTATGTTTAACCTGTCATCACTGTCTTGTTTGTAGTGTTAGAGGCTTTTATGGTTAGCCTGTCACAACGGGGTTGGTGGTAGTATTATAGGATGGTATGGTAAGCCTGTCACCACTGTGTTGGTTGTAATGTTAGAGGCTGTTAATGATAGCCTGTCACCACTGAGTTAATGTTAGTGCTATATGCTGTTATGTTTAACCTGTCATCAATGTCTTGTTTGTAGTGTTAGAGGCTTTTATGGTTAGCCTGTCAAAACGGGGTTGGTGGTAGTATTATAGGATGATATGGTAAGCCTGACAATGCTGGGTTTGTTGTAGTGTTAGAGGATAATATGGTAAGGCTATCACCACTGGGTTGGTGGGAGTATTAGAGGGTGTTATGGTTCGCCTGTCACCATTGTGTTGTTGGTAATGTTAGAGGCTTTTATTGTTAGCCTGTCACCACTGGGTTGGTTGTAGTGTTAGAGGATGGTTTGGTAAGCCTGGCACCTCTGGGTTGTTGGTAGTGTTAGAGGATGGTATTGTAAGCCTGGCACTTCTGGGTTGTTGGTAGTGTTAGAGGATGGTTTGGTAAGCCTGTCATCACTGGGTTGGTTGTAGCGTTAGAGGGTGTTATGATTAGCTTGTCACCACTGTGTAGGTGGTAATGTTTGATGCTGTTAAGGTTAGCCTGTCACCACTGAGTTGATGTGAGTGTTAGAGGGTGTTATGGTTGACCTGTCAACACTGTGTTGGTGCAAATATTAGAGGCTGCTATGGTTAGCCTGTCACCACTGGGTTGGTGGTAATGTTACAGGATGGTATGGTAGGCCTTTTACCACTGGATTGATGGTTGTATAAGAGGGTGTTATGGTTAGCTTGTCACCACTGTGTTGATGTTAGTGTTAGATGGTGTTATGGTTAACCTGTCATCACTGTGTTAGTGGTAGTGTTAGAGGCTGTGTCATGGTTAGCCTGTCAACAAGGGGTTGGTGGTGGTATTATAGGATGGTATGGTAAGCCTGTCACTACTGGGTTGGCTGTAGCATTAGAAGGTGTTACGGTTAACCTGTCATCACTGTGTTAGTGGTAGTGTTAGAGGCTGTGTTATGGTAAGCCTGTCACCAAGGGGTTGGTGGTAGTATTATAGGATGGTATGGTAAGCCTGTCACCACTGTGTTGGTTGTAATGTTAGAGGCTGTTAAGGATAGCCTGTCACCACTGAGTTGATGTTAGTGTTAGATGCTGTTATGTTTAACCTGTCATCACTGTCTTGTTGATAGTGTTAGAGGCTTTTATGGTTAGCCTGTCACAACGGGGTTGGTGGTAGTATTATAGGATGATATGGTAAGCCTGACAATATTGGGTTTGTTGTAGTGTTAGAGGATAATATGGTAAGCCTATCACCACTGGGTTGTTGGGAGTATTAGAGGGTGTTATGGTTAGCCTGTCACCACTGTGTTGGTGGTAATGTTAGAGGCTGTTATGGTTATCCTGTCACCACTGTAGTGTTAGAGAGTGTTATGGTAAGCCTGTCCCCACCGGGCTAATGGTAGTGTTAGAGGCTTTTATGGTTAGCCTGTCACCACTGTGTTGGTGGTAGTGTTAGAGGATGGTATGGTAAGCCTGTCACAACTGAGTTGATGTTAGTGTAAGAGGGTGTAATGGTTAACCTGTCACCACTGTGTCGGTGGTTGTAAAAGAGGATGGTATGGTAAGCCTGTCACCATTGGTTTGGTTGTAGAGTTAGAGGGTAATATGGTAAGCCTATCACCACTGTGTTGGTGGGATTATTATAGGGTGTTATGGTAAGCCTGTCACCACTGAGTTGATGGTAGTGTTAGAAGGTGTTATGGTTAACCTGTCATCACTGTGTTAGTGGTAGTGTTAGAGGCTGTGTCATGGTTAGCCTGTCAACAAGGGGTTGGTGGTGGTATTATAGGATGGTATGGTAAGCCTGTCACTACTGGGTTGGCTGTAGCATTAGAAGGTGTTACGGTTAACCTGTCATCACTGTGTTAGTGGTAGTGTTAGAGGCTGTGTTATGGTAAGCCTGTCACCAAGGGGTTGGTGGTAGTATTATAGGATGGTATGGTAAGCCTGTCACCACTGTGTTGGTTGTAATGTTAGAGGCTGTTAAGGATAGCCTGTCACCACTGAGTTGATGTTAGTGTTAGATGCTGTTATGTTTAACCTGTCATCACTGTCTTGTTGATAGTGTTAGAGGCTTTTATGGTTAGCCTGTCACAACGGGGTTGGTGGTAGTATTATAGGATGATATGGTAAGCCTGACAATACTGGGTTTGTTGTAGTGTTAGAGGATAATATGGTAAGCCTATCACCACTGGGTTGTTGGGAGTATTAGAGGGTGTTATGGTTAGCCTGTCACCACTGTGTTGGTGGTAATGTTAGAGTCTGTTATGGTTATCTTGTCACCACTGTGTTGATGTAAGTGTTATAGGGAGTTATGGTTAACCTGTCATCACTGGGTTCCTTGAAGTGTTAGAGGTTGTTATGGTAAGCCTATCACCATTGGGTTGGTTGAAGTGTTAGAGGGTGTTATCGTAAGCTTGTCACCAATGGGTTGGTTGAAGTGTTAGAGGCTTTTATGGTAAGCCTGTCACCACTGTGTTGGTTTTAGTAATAGAAGATGGTATGGTAAGCCTGTTACCATTGGGTTGATTGTAGTGTTAGAGGGTAATATGGTAAGCCTATCACCATAGGGTTGGTGGTTGTATAAGAGGGTGTTATGGTTAGCTTGTCACCACTGTGTTGATGTAAGTGTTATAGGCTGTTATGGTTAACCTGTCAGCACTGTTTTGGTGGTAGTGTTAGACGCTGTGTTATTGTTAGCCTGTCACCAAGGGGTTGGTGGTAGTACTATAGGATGGTATGGTAAGCCTGTCACCACTGGGTTGGTTGTAGTGTTAGAGGGTAATATGGTAAGCCTATCTATCACCACTGGGTTGTTGGGAGTATAAGAGGGTGTTTATGGTTAGCCTGTCACCACTGTGTTGGTGGTAATGTTAGAGGCTGTTATGGTTATCCTGTCACCACTGTAGTGTTAGAGAGTGTTATGGTAAGCCTGTCCCCACCGGGCTAATGGTAGTGTTAGAGGCTTTTATGGTTAGCCTGTCACCACTGTGTTGGTGGTAGTGTTAGAGGATGGTATGGTAAGCCTGTCACAACTGAGTTGATGTTAGTGTAAGAGGGTGTAATGGTTAACCTGTCACCACTGTGTAGGTGGTTGTAAAAGAGGATGATATGGTAAGCCTGTCACCATTGGATTGGTTGTAGAGTTAGAGGGTAATATGGTAAGCCTATCACCACTGTGTTGGTGGGATTATTATAGGGGGTTATGGTAAGCCTGTCACCACTGAGTTGATGTTAGTGTTAGAGGGTGTTATGGTTAACCTGTCATCACTGGGTTCCTTGAAGTGTTAGAGGTTGTTATGGTAAGCCTGTCAAAACTGTGTTGGTGGTAGTAATAGAGGATGGTATGGTAAGCCTGTCACCACTGGGTTGGTGGTAGTGTTAGAGGATAGTATGGTAAGCCAGTCACCACTGGGTTGGTGATAGTGTTAGAGGGTATTATGGTAAGCCTATCACCACTGCGGTTGGTGGTAGTATAAGAGGGTATTATGGTAAGCATGTCACCACTGTGTTGGTGGTAATGTTAGAGGCTGTTATGGTTAGCCCGTCACCACTGATCTGATGGTAGTGTTAGAGGATGGTATGGTAAGCCTGTCACCATAGGGTTGGTTGTAGCGTTAGAGGGTTATATGGTTATCCAGTCACCACTGTGTTGGTTGGAGTATTAGAGGGTGTTATTGTAAGCCTGTCACCACTGTGTTGGTAGTAATGTTAGAGGCTGTTATGGTTATCTTGTCACCACTGTGTTGATTTAAGTGTTATAGGGAGTTATGGTTAACCTGTCATCACTGGGTTCCTTGAAGTGTTAGAGGTTGTTATGGTAAGCCTGTCAAAACTGTGTTGGTGGTAGTAATAGAGGATGGTATGGTAAGCCTGTAACCATAGAGTTGGTTGTAGCGTTAGAGGGTTATATGGTTATCCAGTCACCACTGTGTTGGTTGGAGTATTAGAGGGTGTTATTGTAAGCCTGTCACCACTGTGTTGGTAGTAATGTTAGAGGCTGTTATGTTTATCTTGTCACCACTGTGTTGATTTAAGTGTTATAGGGAGTTATGGTTAACCTGTCATCACTGGGTTCCTTGAAGTGTTAAAGGTTTTTATGGTAAGCCTATCACCATTGGGTTGGTTGAAGTGTTAGAGGGTGTTATCGTAAGCTTGTCACCAATGGGTTGGTTGAAGTGTTAGAGGGTAATATGGTAAGCCTGTCACCACTGTGTTGGTTTTAGTAATAGAAGATGGTATGGTAAGCCTGTCACCATTGGGTTGGTTGTAGTCTTAGAGGGTAATATGGTAATCCTATCACCACTGGGTTGGTGGTTGTATAAAAGGATGTTATGGTTAGCTTGTCACCACTGTGTTGATGTAAGTGTTATAGGGTGTTATGGTTAACCTGTCAGCACTGTTTTGGTGGTAGTGTTAGACGCTGTGTTATTGTTAGCCTGTCATCAATGGGTTGGTGGTAGTACTATAGGATGGTATGGTAAGCCTGTCACCACTGGGTTGGTTGTAGTGTTAAAGGGTAATATGGTAAGCCTATCTATCACCACTGGGTTGTTGGGAGTATAAGAGGGTGTTTATGGCTAGCCTGTCACCACTGTGTTGGTGGTAATGTTAGAGGCTGTTATGGTTATCCTGTCACCACTGTAGTGTTAGAGAGGGTTATGGTAAGCCTGTCACCACCGGGCTAGTGGTAGTGTTAGAGGCTTTTATGGTTAGCCTGTCAGCACTGTGTCGGTGGTAGTGTTAGAGGATGGTATGGTAAGCCTGTCACCATTGGGTTGGTTGTAGTGTTAGAGGGTAATATGGTAAGCCTATTACCACTGTGTTGGTGGGATTATTAGAGGGTGTTATGGTAAGCCTGGCACCTCTGGGTTGTTGGTAGTGTTAGAGGATGGTATTGTAAGCCTGGCACTTCTGGGTTGTTGGTAGTGTTAGAGGATGGTTTGGTAAGCCTGTCATCACTGGGTTGGTTGTAGCGTTAGAGGGTGTTATGTTTAGCTTTTCACCACTGTGTAGGTGGTAATGTTAGAGGCTGTTAAGGTTAACCTGTCACCACTGAGTTGATGTTAGTGTTAGAGGGTGTTATGGTTGACCTGTCAACACTGTGTTGGTGCTAATATTAGAGGCTGCTATGGTAAGCCTGTCACCACTGGGTTGGTGGTAGTGTTAGAGGATAGTATGGTAAGCCAGTCACCACTGGGTTGATGGTTGTATAAGAGGGTGTTATGGTTAGCTTGTCACCACTGTGTTGATGTTAGTGTTAGAGGGTGTTATGGTTAACCTGTCATCATTGTTTTGTTGGTAGTGTTAGTGGCTTTTATGGTTAGCCTATCACAACAGGGCTGGACGTAGTATTATAGGATATTATGGTAAGCTTCTCACCACTGGGTTTGTTGTAGTGTTAGAGGGTAATAGTGTAAGCCTATCACAACTGGGTTGTTGGAAGTATTAGAGGGTGGTATGGTTAGCCTGTCACCACTGTGTAGGTAGTAATGTTAGAGGCTGTTATGGTTAGCCTGTTAACACTGTAATGTTATAGAGTGTTATGGTAAGCCTGTCACCTACGGCTTAGTGGTAGTGTTAAAGGCTTATATGGTTAGCCTGTCACCACTGTGTTGGTGGTAGTGTTAGAGGTTGGTATGGTAAGCCTGTCACCACTGAGTTGATGCTAGTGTTAGAGGGTGTAATGATTAACCTGTCACCACTGTAATAGTGGGAATATTAGAAGGTGTTATGGCTAACCTGTCATCACTGTGTTTGTGGTAGTGTTAGAGACTGTTATGATAAGCCTGTCACCACTGTTTAGGTGTTAGTAATAGAGGATGGTATGGTAAGACTGTCACCATTGGATTGGTTGTAGTGTTAGAGGGTTATATGGTAAGCCTGTCACCACTGTGTTGGTGGGAGTATTCGAGTGTGTTATGGTTAGCCTGTCACCACTGTGTTGGGTGTAGCGTTAGAGGGTGTTACGTTAGCTTGTCACCACTGTGTTGGTTGTAATGTTGGAGGCTGTTAAGTTTAGACTGTCACCACTGAGTTGATGTTAGTGTTAGATGGTGTTATGGTTAACCTGTCATCACTGTGTTGTTGGTAGTGTTAGAGACTGTTATTGTTAGCCTGTCACAATGAGGTTGGTGTTAGTATTATAGGATGATATGGTTAGCCTGTCCCCACTGGGTTGGTTGTATTGTTAGAGGGTAATATGAAAAGCCTATCAACACTGGGTTGGTGGGAGTATTAGAGGGTGTTATGGTAAGCCTATCTCCACTGGGTTGGTGGTTGTATCAGAGGGTGTTATGGTTAGATTGTCACCACTGTTTTGATGTTAGTGTTAGAGGGTTTGATGGTTAACCTGTGATCACTGTGTTAGTGGTAGTGTTAGAGGCTGTGTTATGGTAAGCCTGTCACCAAGGGGTTGGTGGTAGTATTATAGGATGGTATGGTAAGTCTGTCACCACTGTGTTGGTTGTAATGTTAGAGGCTGTTAAGGATAGCCTGTCACCACCGAGTTGATGTTAGTGTTAGATGGTGTTATGGTTAACCTGTCATCACTGTGTTGTTGGTAGTGTTAGAGACTGTTATTGTTAGCCTGTCACAATGAGGTTGGTGTTAGTATTATAGGATGATATGGTAAGCCTGACAATACTGGGTTTGTTGTTGTGTTAGAGGATAATATGGTAAGCCTATCAACACAGGGTTGGTGGGAGTATTAGAGGGTGTTATGGTTCGCCTGTTACCACTGTGTTGGTGGTAATGTTTGAGGCTTTTATGGTTAGCCTGTCACCACTGGGTTGGTTGTAGTGTTAGAGGATGGTATGGTAAGCTTGTCTCCACTGTGTTGGTTGAAGTGTTAGAGACTTTAATGGTAAGCTTGTCACCACTGTGTTGGCTGTAGTAATAGAGGATGGTATGGTAAGCCTGTTGCCATTGGAATGGTTGTAGTGTTAGAGGGTAATATAGTAAGCCTATCACCACTGGGTTGGTGGGAGTATTAGAGGGTGTTATGGTTCGCCTGTCACCATTGTGTTGGTGGTAATGTTAGAGGCTTTTATTGTTAGCCTGTCACCACTGGGTTGGTTGTAGTGTAAGAGGATGGTTTGGTAAGCCTGGCACCTCTGGGTTGTTGGTAGTGTTAGATGATGGTTTGGTAAGCCTGTCATCACTGGGTTGGTTGTAGCGTAAGAGGGTGTTTTGGTTAGCTTGTCACCACTGTGTAGGTGGTAATGTTAGATGCTGTTAAGGTTAGCCTGTCACCACTGAGTTGATGTGAGTGTTAGAGGGTGTTATGGTTGACTTGTCAACACTGTGTTGGTGCAAATATTAGAGGCTGCTATGGTTAGCCTGTCACCACTGGGTTGGTGGTAATGTTAGAGGATGGTATGGTAGGCCTTTTACTACTGGATTGATGGTTGTATAAGAGGGTGTTATGGTTAGCTTGTCACCACTGTGTTGATGTTAGTGTTAGAGGGTGTTATGGTTAACCTGTCATCACTGTGTTAGTGGTAGTGTTAGAGGCTGTGTCATGGTTAGCCTGTCAACAAGGGGTTGGTGGTGGTATTATAGGATGGTATGGTAAGCCTGTCACCACTGGGTTGGGTGTAGCATTAGAGGGTGTTACGGTTAACCTGTCATCACTGTGTTAGTGGTAGTGTTAGAGGCTGTGTCATGGTTAGCCTGTCAACAAGGGGTTGGTGGTGGTATTATAGGATGGTATGGTAAGCCTGTCACCACTGGGTTGGTTGTAATGTTAGAGGCTGTTAAGGATAGCCTGTCACCACTGAGTTGATGTTAGTGTTAGATGCTGTTATGTTTAACCTGTCATCACTGTCTTGTTGATAGTGTTAGAGGCTTTTATGGTTAACCTGTCACAACGGGGTTGGTGGTAGTATTATAGGATGATATGGTAAGCCTGACAATACTGGGTTTGTTGTAGTGTTAGAGGATAATATGGTAAGCCTATCACCACTGGGTTGTTGGGAGTATTAGAGGGTGTTATGGTTAGCCTGTCACCACTGTGTTGGTGGTAATGTTAGAGTCTGTTATGGTTATCTTGTCACCACTGTGTTGATGTAAGTGTTATAGGGAGTTATGGTTAACCTGTCATCACTGGGTTCCTTGAAGTGTTAGAGGTTGTTATGGTAAGCCTATCACCATTGGGTTGGTTGAAGTGTTAGAGGGTGTTATCGTAAGCTTGTCACCAATGGGTTGGTTGAAGTGTTAGAGGCTTTTATGGTAAGCCTGTCACCACTGTGTTGGTTTTAGTAATAGAAGATGGTATGGTAAGCCTGTTACCATTGGGTTGATTGTAGTGTTAGAGGGTAATATGGTAAGCCTATCACCATAGGGTTGGTGGTTGTATAAGAGGGTGTTATGGTTAGCTTGTCACCACGGTTTTAGTGTTAGAGGGTATTATGGTAAGCCTATCACCACTGGCTATCACCATTGGGTTGGTTGAAGTGTTAGAGGGTGTTATCGTAAGCTTGGCACCACTGGGTTGGTGTTTGGTTGTAGAGTTAGAGGGTAATATGGTAAGCCTATCACCAAGTGTTAGAGGGTAATATAGTAAGCCTATCACCACTGGGTTGGTGGGTGTATAAGAGGGTGTTATGGTTAGCTTGTCACCACGGTTTTAGTGTTAGAGGGTATTATGGTAAGCCTAATGGTATGGTAAGCCTGTTACCATTGGGTTGCTTGTAGTGTTAGAGGGTAATATGGTAAGCCTGTCACCACTGTGTTGGTGGTAGTGTTAGAGGATGGTATGGTAAGCCTGTCACCATTGGGTTGGTTTCAGTGTTAGAGGGTATTATGGTAAGCCTATCACCACTGGCTATCACCATTGGGTTGGTTGAAGTGTTACAGGGTGTTATCGTAAGCTTGTCACCAATGGGTTGGTTGAAGTGTTAGAGGGTAATATGGTAAGCCTATCTATCACCACTGGGTTGTTGGGAGTATAAGAGGGTGTTTATGGTTAGCCTGTCACCACTGTGTCGGTGGGAGTGTTAGAGGATGGTATGGGAAGCCTGTCACAACTGAGTTGATGTTAGTGTAAGAGGGTGTAATGGTTAACCTGTCACCAGTTATGGTTAACCTGTCATCACTGGGTTCCTTGAAGTGTTAGAGGTTGTTATGGTAAGCCTATTACCATTGGGTTGGTTGAAGTGTTAGAGGGTGTTATCGAAAGCTTGTGACCAATGGGTTGGTTGAAGTGTTAGAGGCTTTTATGGTTAGCCTGTCATCACTGTGTTGGTTGTAGTAATAGATGATGGTATGGTAAGCCTGTTACCATTGGGTTGATTGTAGTGTTAGAGGGTAATATGGTAAGCCTATCATCATAGGGTTGGTGGTTGTATAAGAGGGCGTTATGGTTAGCTTGTCACCACTGTGTTGGTGGTAGTGTTAGAGGATGGGATGGTAAGCCTGTCACCACTGGGTTGGTTGTAGTGTTAGAGGTTGTTATGGTAAGCCTATTACCATTGGGTTGGTTGATGTGTTAAAGGGTGTTATCGTAAGCTTGTCACCACTGGGTTGGTTGAAGTGTTAGAGAGTGTTAAGGTAAGCCTGTCACCACTGGGTTGATTGTAGTGGGTTGGTTGAAGTGTTAGAGGGTGTTATGGTAAGCTTGTCACCACTGGGTTGGTTGAAGTGTTAGAGAGTGTTAAGGTAAGCCTGTCACCACTGGGTTGATTGTAGTGGGTTGGTTGAAGTGTTAGAGGGTGTTATGGTAAGCTTGTCACCACTGGGTTGGTTGAAGTGTTAGAGAGTGTTAAGGTAAGCCTGTCACCACTGGGTTGATTGTAGTGGGTTGGTTGAAGTGTTAGAGGGTGTTATCGTAAGCTTGTCACCAATGGGTTGGTTGAAGTGTTAGAGGGTAATATGGTAAGCCTGTCACCACTGTGTTGGTTTTAGTAATAGAAGATGGTATGGTAAGCCTGTCACCATTGGTTTGGTTGTAGAGTTAGAGGGTAATATGGTAAGCCTATCACCTTAGGGTTGGTGGTTGTATAAGAGGGTGTTATGGTTAGCTTGTCACCACGGTTTTAGTGTTAGAGGGTATTATGGTAAGCGTATCACCACTGGGGTTGGTGGGAGTATAAGAGGGTGTTTATGGTTAGCCTGTCACCACTGTGTTGGCGGTTATGTTAGAGGCTGTTATGGTTATCCTGTCACCACTGTAGTGTTAGAGAGTGTTATGGTAAGCCTGTCACCACCGGGCTAGTGGTAGTATTAGAGGCTTTTATGGTGAGCCTGTCACCACTGTGTCGGTGGTAGTGTTAGAGGATGGTATGGGAAGCCTGTCACAACTGAGTTGATGTTAGTGTAAGAGGGTGTAATGGTTAACCTGTCACCACTGTGTCGGTGGTTGTAAAAGAGGATGATATGGTAAGCCTGTCACCATTGGGTTGGTTTTAGTGTTAGAGGGTATTATGGTAAGCCTATCACCACTGGGGTTGGTGGGAGTATAAGAGGGTGTTATTGTTAACCTGTCACCACTGTGTTGGTAGTAATGCTAGAGGCTATTATGGTTAGCCTGTCACCACTGATTTGATGGTAGTGTTAGAGAGTATAATGGTATGCATGTCAGCACTGGATTGGTGGTAGTGTTAGAGTCTTTTATGGTTAGCCTATCACCACTGGGTTGGTGGTAGTGTTAGATGTTGTTATGGTTAGCCTTACACCACAGGTTTGGTTGTAGTGTTAGAGGGTGTTACGGTAAGCCTATCACCATTGGGTTGGTGGTAGTAATAGAGGATGGTATGGTAAGCCTGTCACCACTGGGTTGGTTGTAGCGTTAGAGGGTTATATGTTTATCCTGTCACCACTGTGTTGGTTGGAGTATTAGAGGGTGTTATTGTAAGCCTGTCACCACTGAATTGATGGTAGAGTTAGAGGGTATTATGGTAAGCCTATCACCACTGTGTTGGTGGTAATGTTAGAGGCTGTTATGGTTAGCCTGTCACCACTGATCGGATGGTAGTGTTATAGGATGGTATGGTAAGCCTTTCACCACTGGTCTGGTTGTAGCGTTAGAGGGTGTTACGGTAAGCGTATCACCACTGGGTTGGTTGAAGTATTAGAGGATGGTATGGCAAGCCTTTCACCACTGGTGTGGTTGTAGTGTTAGAGGTTGTTATGGTAAGCCTATTACCATTGGGTTGGTTGAAGTGTTAGAGGGTGTTATCGTAAGCTTGTCACCACTGGGTTGGTTGAAGTGTTAGAGGCTTTTATGGTTAGCCTGTCATCACTGTGTTGGTTGTAGTAATAGAGGATGGTATGGTAAGCCTGTCACCACTGGGTTGGTGGTTGTGTTAGATGGTATTATGATAAGCCTATCACCACTGGGGTTGGTGATAGTATAAGCGGGTGTTATGATAAGCCTGTCACCACTGTGTTGGTGGTAATGTTAGAAGCTGTTATGGTTAGCCAGTCCCCAATGAATTGATGGTAGTGTTAGAGGATGGTATTATAAGCCTTTCACCACTGGTCTGGTTGTAGCGTTAGAGGGTGTTACGGTAAGCCTATCAACACTGGATTGGTTGTGATGTTAGAGGCTGTTATGGTTAGCCTGGCACCACTGTGTTGGTTGTAATGTTAGAGGCTGTTATGGTTAGCCTGTCAACACTGATTTGACGGTAGTGTTAGAGGGTATAATTGTAAGCCTGTCAGCACTGGGTTGGTGGTAGTGTTAGATGGTGTTATGGTTAGCCTTTCACCACAGGCCTGGTTGTAGTGTTAGAGGGTGTTATGGTAAGCCTATCACCATTTTGTTGGTTGAAGTGTTAGAGGGTGTTATGGTAAGCTTGTCACCACTGGGTTGGTTGAAGTGTTATAGGGTGTTAAGGTAAGCCTGTCACCACTGGGTTGATTGTAGTGTTAGAGGGTGTTATGGTAATCCTGTCACCATTGGGTTGGTTGAAGTGTTAGAGGCTTTTATGGTAAGCCTGTCACCACCGTATTGGTTGTAGTAATAGAGGATGCTATGGTTAGTCTGTCACCATTAGGTTGGTTGTAGTGTTAGAGTGTAATTTGGTAAGCCTATCACCACTGGGTTGGTGGGAGTATTAGAGGGTGTTATGGTTAGCCTGTCACCACTGTGTTTGTGATAATGTTAGAGGCTTTTATGGTTAGCCTGTCATGACTGTGTTGGTTGTAGTAATAGAGGATGGTATGGTAAGCCTGTCACCACTGGGTTGGTGGTTGTGTTAGATGGTATTATGGTAAGCCTATCACCACTGGGGTTGGTGATAGTATAAGAGGGTGTTATGATAAGCCTGTCACCACTGTGTTGGTGGCAATGTTAGAAGCTGTTATGGTTAGCCTGTCCCCACTGAATTGATGGTAGTGTTTGAGGATGGTATTATAAGCCTTTCACCACTGGTCTGGTTGTAGCGTTAGAGGGTGTTACGGTAAGCCTATCTACACTGTATTGGTGGTAATGTTAGAGGCTGTTATGGTTAGCCTGTCACCACTGATTTGACAGTAGTGTTAGAGGGTATAATTGTAAGCCTGTCAGCACTGGGTTGGTGGTAGTGTTAGATGCTTTTATAGTTAGCCTATCACCACTGGGTTGGTGGTAGTGTTTGATGGTGTTATGATAAGCCTATCACCATTTTGTTGGTTGAAGTGTTAGAGGGTGTTATGGTAAGCTTGTCACCACTGGGTTGGTTGAAGTGTTAGAGAGTGTTAAGGTAAGCCTGTCACCACTGGGTTGATTGTAGTGTTAGAGGGTGTTATGGTAATCCTGTCACCATTGGGTTGGTTGAAGTGTTTGAGGCTTTTATGGTAAGCCTGTCACCACCGTATTGGTTGTAGTAATAGATGATGCTATGGTTAACCTGTCACCATTAGGTTGGTTGTAGTGTTAGAGTGTAATTTGATAAGCCTATCACCACTTGGTTGGTGGGAGTATTAGAGGGTGTTATGGTTAGCCTGTCACCACTGTGTTGGTGATAATGTTAGAGGCTTTTATGGGTAGCCTGTCACCACTGGGTTGGTTGTAGTGGAGGAGGATGGTATGGTAAGCCTGGCACCACTGGGTTGGTTGTAGTGTAAGATGATGGTATGGTAAGCCTGGCACCACTGCGTTGTTGGTAGTGTAAGAGGATGGTATGGTAAGCCTGTCATCACCGTGTTGGTTGTAACGTTAGAGGGAGTTAGGGTAAGCTTGTCTCCACTGTGTAGGTGGTAATGTTAGAGGCTGTTAAGGTTAGCCTGTCACCACTGAGATGATGTTAATATTAGAGGCTGCTATGGTTAGCCTGTCACCACTGGGTTGGTGGTAGTGTTAGAAGATGGTATGGTAAGCCTGTCACCATTGGGTTGGTGGTAGTGTGAGAGGATGGTATGGTAAGCCTGTCACCACTGAGTTTGTTGTAATGTTAGAGTGTATTATGGTAAGCCTATCACCACTGGGTTGGTGGTTGTATAAGAGGGTGTTATGGTTAGCTTGTCACCACTGTGTTGATGTTAGTGTTAGAGGGTGTTCTGGTTAGCCTGTCATCACTGTGTCGGTGGTAGTATTATAGGATGGTATGGTAAGCCTGTCACTACTGGGTTGGTTGAAGCGTTAGAGGGTGTTACGGTTAGCTTGTCACCACTGTGTTAGTGGTAATGTTAGAGGATGTTAAGGTTAGCCTGTCACCACTGAGTTGATGTTAGTGTTAGACGATGTTATGATTAACCTGTCATCACTGTGTTGTTGGTAGTGTTAGAGGCTTTTATTGTTAGCCTGTCCCAATAGGGTTGGTGGTAGTATTATAGGATGATATGGTAAGCCTGTCACCATTGGGTTTGTTGTAGTGTTAGAGGGTAATATGATAAGCCTATCACCATTGGGTTGTTGGACGTATTAGAGGGTGTTTATGGTTAGCCTGTCACCACTGTGTTGGTGGTTATGTAAGAGGCATTTATGGTTAGCCTGTCACCACTGTAGTGTTTAGAGAGTGTTATGGTAAGCCTGTCACCACTGAGTTGATGTTAGTGTAAGAGGGTGTATTGGTTAACCTCTCACCACTGTGTCGGTGGTAGTAATAGAGGACGGTATGGTAAGCCTGTCACCATTGGGTTGGTTGTAGTGGTCCATGGTAATATGGTAAGCCTATCACCACTGTGTTGATGGGATTATTAGTGGGTGTTTTGGTAAGCCTGTCACCCCTGAGTTGCTTGTAGTGTTATAAGGTGTTATGGTTTACCTGTCATCACTGTGTTGGTGGTAGTGTTAGAGGTTGTTATGGTAAGCCTGTCACCACTGTGTCGGTGGTAGTAATAGAGGATCGTATGGTAAGCCTGACACCATTGGGTTGGTTGTAGTGTTAGAGGGTAATATGGTAATCCTGTCACCACTGTGGTGGTGGGAGTATTAGAGGGTGTTATTGTTAGCCTGTCACCACTGATTTGATGGTAGTGTTAGAGGGTATTATGGTAAGCCTATCACCACTGGGGTTGGTGGTAGTATTATAGGGTGTTATGGTTAGCCTGTCACCACTGAATTGATGGTAGTATTAGAGGATGGTATGGTGAGCCTTTCACCACTGGTCTGGTTGTAGCGTTAGAGGGTGTTACGGTAAGCCTTTCACCATTGTGTTGGTGGTAATGTTAGAGGCTGTTAAGGTTAGCCTGTCACCACTCGGTTGGTTGAAGTATTAGAGGATGGTATGGTAAGCCTGTCACAGCTGGGTTGGTGGGAGTGTGAGAGGATGGTATGGTAAGCCTGTCCCCACTGGGTTGGTTGTAATGTTAGAGGGTATTATGGTAAGCCTATCACCACTGGGTTGGTGGTTGTATAAGAGGGTGTTATTGTTATCTTGTCACCACTGTGTTGATGTTAGTGTTAGTGGGTGTTATGGTTAACCTGTCATCACTGTGTTGGTGGTAGTGTTAGAGGCTGTGTTATGGTTAGCCAATCACCAAGGGGTTGGTGGTAGTATTATAGGATGGTATGGTAAGCCTGTCACCACTGGGTTGGTTGTAATGTTAGAGGGTATTATGGTAAGCCTATCACCACTGGGTTGGTGGTTGTAGAAGAGGGTGTTATTGTTAGCTTGTCACCACTGTGTTGATGTTAGTGTTAGAGGGTGTTATGGTTAACCTCTCATCACTGGGTTGGTTGTAGCGTTAGAGGATGGTATGGTAAGCCTGTCACCACTGAGTTGGCGGTAATGCTAGAGGCTGTTAAGGTTACCCTGTCACCACTGAGTTGATGTTAGTGTTAGATGCTGTTATGTTTAGCCTGTCATCACTGTCTTGTTGGTACTGTTAGAGGCTTTTATGGTTAGCCTTTCACAATAGGGTTGATGGTAGTATTATAGGATGATATGGTAAGCCTGTCACCATTGGGTTTGTTGTAGTGTTAGAGGATGGTATGGTAAGCCTGTCATCACTGGATTGGTGGTAGTATTAGAGGGTGTTACGGTTAGCTTGTCACCACTGTGATGGTGGTTATATTAGAGGATGCTATGGTTAGCCTGTCACCGCCGGGTTGGTGGTAGTGTTAGAGAATGGTATGGTTAACCTGTCACCACTGGGTTGGTGGTAGTGTTAGAGGATGGTATGGTTAGCCTGTCACCACTGGGTTGGTGGTAGTGTGAGAGGATGGTATGGTAAGCCTATCACCACTGGGTTGGTGGTTGTATAAGAGGGTGTTATGGTTAGCTTGTCACCACTGTGTTGATGGGAGTATTATACGGTGTTATGGTTAACCTGTCATCACCGTGTTGGTGGTAGTGTTAGAGGCTGAGTTGTGGTTAGCCTGTCACCAAAGGGTTGGTGGTAGTATTATAGGATGGTATGGTAAGCCTGTCACCACTGGGTTGGTTGTAGCGTTAGAGGATGTTACGGTTAGCTTGTCACCACTGTGTTGGCGGTAATGTTAGAGGCTGTTATGGTTAGCTTGTCACCACTGTGTTGATGTTAGTGTTGGAGGGAGTTATGGTTAACCTGTCATCACGGTGTTGGTGGTAGTGTTAGAGGCTGTTATGGTTAGCCTGTCACAACGGGATTGGTGGTAGTATTATAGGAAGATATGGTAAGCCTGTCACCACTGGGTTTGTTGTAGTGTTAGAGCGTAATATGGTAAGCCTATCACCAATGGGTTGTTGGGAGTATTTTAGGGTGTTATGGTTAGCATGTCACCACTGGGTTGGTGGTAATATTAGAGGCTGTTAAGGATAGCCTGTCACCACTGTGTTGGTGGTAGTGTTAGAGGATGGTATGGTAACCCTGTCACCACCGGGTTAGTGGTAGTGTTAGAGGCTTTTATGGTTAGGCTGTCACCACTGTGTTGGTGGTAGTGTTAGAGGATGGTATGGTAACCCTGTCACCACCGGGTTAGTGGTAGTGTTAGAGGCTTTTATGGTTAGGCTGTCACCACTGTGTTGGTGGTAGTGTTAGAGGATGGTATGGTAACCCTGTCACCACCGGGTTAGTGGTAGTGTTAGAGGCTTTTATGGTTAGGCTGTCACCACTGTGTTGGTGGTAGTGTTAGAGGATGGTATGGTAACCCTGTCACCACCGGGTTAGTGGTAGTGTTAGAGGCTTTTATGGTTAGGCTGTCACCACTGTGTTGGTGGGAGTGTTAGAGGATGGTATGGTAAACCTGTCACCACTGAGTTGTTGTTAGTGTAAGAGGGTGTAATGGTTAATCTGTCATCATTGTGTTGGTGGTAGTGTTAGAGGCTGTTATGGTAAGCCTGTCACCATTGGGTTGGTGGTAGTATTAAAGGGTGTTATGGTTAGCCTGTCACCACTGTGTTTGGTGTAGTTTTATAGGATGGTATGGTAAGCTTGTCACCACTGGGTTGGTGGGAGTATTAGAGGGCGTTGTGGTAAGCCTGTCACCACTGGGTTTGTTGTAGTGTTAGAGGATGGTATGGTAAGCCTGTCACCACTGGGTTGGTGGTAGTATTAGAGGGTGTTATGGTTAGCTTGTCACCACTGTGTTGGTGGTAATGTTAGAGTCTGTTATGGTTAGCTTATCACCACTGTGTTGATGTTAGTGTTGGAGGGAGTTATGGTTAACCTGTCATCACGGTGTTGGTGGTAGTGTTAGAGGATGGTATGGTAAGCTTGTCACCACTGGGTTGGTGGGAGTATTAGAGGACGTAATGGTAAGCCTGTCAGCACGGGATTGGTTGTAGCGTTAGAGGGTGTTACGGTTAGCTTGTCACCAGTGTGATGGTGGTTATATAAGAGGATGCTATGGTTAGCCTGTCACCGCTGGGTTAGTGGTAGTGTTAGAGGATGGTATGGTTAGCCTGTCAACACTGGGTTGGTGGTAGTGTGAGAGGATGGTATGGTAAGCCTGTCACCACGGGGTTGGTTGTAATGTTAGAGGGTATTATGGTAAGCCTATCACCACTTGGTTGGTGGTTGTAAAAGAGGGTGTTATGGTTAGCTTGTCACCACTGTGTTGATGTTAGTGTTAGAGGGTGTTATGGTTAACCAGTTATCACCGTGTTGGTGGTAATGTTAGAGGCTGCGTTATGGTTTGCCTGTCACCAAGGGGTTGGTTGTAGTATTATATGATGGTATGGTAAGCCTGTCACCACTGGCTTGGTTGTAGCGTTAGAGGATGTTACGGTTAGCTTGTCACCACTGTGCTGGCGGTAATGTAAGAGGCTGTTAAGGATAGCCTGTCACCACTGAGTTGATGTTAGTGTTAGATGCTGTTATGTTTAGCCTGTCATCACTGTCTTGTTGGTAGTGTTAGAGGCTTTTATGGTTAGCATGTCACAACGGGGTTGGTGGTAGTTTTATGGGATGATATGGTAAGCCTGTCACCACTGGGTTTGTTGTAGTGTTAGAGGATGGTATGGTAAGCCTGTCACCACTGGGTTGGTGGTAGTATTAGAGGGTGTTAAGGTTAGCTTGTCACCATTGTGTTGGTGGTAATGTTAGAGTCTGTTATGGTTAGCTTGTCACCACTGTGTTGGTGGTAATGTTAGAGTCTGTGATGGTTAGCTTGTCACCACTGTGTTGGTGGTAATGTTAGAGGCTGTTAAGGATAGCCTGTCACCACTGAGTTGATGTTAGTGTAAGAGGGTGTAATGGTTAATCTGTCATCACTGTGTTGGTGGTAGTTTTAGAGGCTGTTATGGTTAGCCTGTCAAAACGGGGTTGGTGGTAGGATTATAGGATGATATGGTAAGCCTATCACCACTGGGTTTGTTGTAGTGTTAGAGGATGGTATGGTAAGCCTGTCACCACCGGGTTAGTGGTAGAGTTAGAGGCTTTTATGGTTAGCCGGTGACCACTGTGTTGGTGGTAGTGTTAGAGGATGTTATGGTAAGCCTGTCACCACCGGGTTAGTGGTAGTGTTAGAGGCTTTTATGGTTAGCATGTCACAACGGGGTTGGTGGTAGTAGGTCACCACTGTGTTGGTGGTAGTGTAAGAGGATGGTATGGTAAGCCTGTCACCACTGGGCTGGTGGTAGTATTAGAGGGTGTTATGGTTAGCTTGTCACCCCTGTGTTGATGTTAGTGTTAGAGGGTGTTATGGTTAACCTGTCATCACCGTGTTGGTGGTAATGTTTGAGGCTGCGTTATGGTTAGGCTGTCACCAAGGGGTTGGTTGTAGTATTATATGATGGTATGGTAAGCCTGTCACCACTGGCTTGGTTGTAGCGTTAGAGGATGTTACGGTTAGCTTGTCACCACTGTGCTGGCGGTAATGTTAGAGGCTGTTAAGGATAGCCTGTCACCACTGAGTTGATGTTAGTGTTAGATGCTGTTATGTTTAGCCTGTCATCACTGTCTTGTTGGTAGTGTTAGAGGCTTTTATGGTTAGCATGTCACAACGGGGTTGGTGGTAGTTTTATTGGATGATATGGTAAGCCTGTCACCACTGGGTTTGTTGTAGTGTTAGAGGATGGTATGGTAAACCTGTCACCACTGGGTTGGTGGTAGTATTAGAGGGTGTTATGGTTAGCTTGTCACCACTGTGTTGGTGGTAATGTTAGAGGCTATCATGGTTAGCCTGTCACAACGGGGTTGGTGGTAGTATTATAGGATGATATGGTAAGCCTATCACCACTGGGTTGGTTGTAGTGTTAGAGGGTAATATGGTAAGACTATCACCACTGGGTTGTTGGGAGTATTATAGGGTGTTATGGTTAGCATGTCACCACCACTGTGTTGGTGGTAATGTTAGAGGCTGTTAAGGATAGCCTGTCACCATTGTGTTGGTGTTAGTGTTAGAGGATGGTATGGTAATCCTGTCACCAATGAGTTGATGCTAGTGTAAGAGGGTGTAATGGTTAATCTGTCATCATTGTGTTGGTGGTAGTGTTAGAGGCTGTTATGGTAAGCCTGTCACCACTCTGTCGGTGGGAATAATAGAGGATGGTATGGTAAGCCTGTCACCATTGGGTTGGTGGTAGTATTAGAGGGTGTTATGGTTAGCTTGTCACCACTGTGTTGATGTAAGGGTTTGGGGGAGTTATGGTTAACCTCTCATCACTGTGTTGGTGGTAGTGTTAGAGGCTGTTATGGTAAGCCTGTCACCACTATGTCGGTGGGAATAATAGAGGATGGTATGGTAAGCCTGTCACCATTGGGTTGGTGGTAGTATTAGAGGGTGTTATGGTTAGCTTGTCACCACTGTGTTGGAGGTAATGTTAGAGTCTGTTATGGTTAGCTTGTCACCACTGTGTTGATGTAAGTGTTTGAGGGAGTTATGGTTAACCTCTCATCACTGTGTTGGTGGTAGTGTTAGAGGCTGTTATGGTTAGCCTGTCACAACGGGGTTGGTGGTAGTATTATAGGATGATATGGTAAGCCAATCACCACTGGGTTTATTGTAGTGTAAGAGGGTAATATGGTAAGACTATCACCACTGGGTTGTTGGGAGTATTATAGGGTGTTATGGTTAGGATGTCACCACTGTGTTGGTGGTAGTGTTAGAGGCTGTGTTATGGTTAGCCTGTCACCAAGGGGTTGGTGGTAGTATTATAGGATGGTATGGTAAGTCTGTCACCACTGGGTTGGTTGTAATGTTAGAGGGTGTTATGGTAAGCCTATCACCACTGGGTTGGTGGTTGTATAAGAGGGTGTTATTGTTAGCTTTTCACCACTGTTTTGATGTTAGTGTTAGAGGGTGTTATGGTTAACCTGTCACCACTGGGTTTGTTGTAGTGTTAGAGGATGGTATGGTAAACCTGCCACCAATGAGTTGATGTTAGTTTAAGAGGGTGTAATGGTTAATCTGTCACCATTGTGTTGGTGGTAATGTTAGAGTCTGTTATGGTTAGCTTGTCCCCACTGTGTTGATGTTAGTGTTGGAGGGAGTTAGTTTGTTGTAGTGTTAGAGGGTGTTATGGTTAACCGTAATGTTAGAGTCTGTTATGGTTAGCCTGTCACAACGGGGTTGGTGGTAGTATTATAGGATGATATGGTAAGCATTTCACCACTAGGTTTGTTGTAGTGTTAGAGGGTAATATGGTAAGACTATCACCACTGGGTTGTTGGGAGTATTTTCGGGTGTTATGGTTAGCATGTCACCACTGTGTTGGTGGTAATGTTAGAGGCTGTTAAGGATAGCCTGTCACCACTGTGTTGGTGGTAATGTTAGAGGATGGTATGGTAATCCTGTCACCACCGGGTTAGTGGTAGTGTTAGAGGCTTTTATGGTTAGCCTGTCACCACTGTGTTGGTGGTAGTGTTAGAGGATGGTATGGTAAACCTGTCACCAATGAGTTGATGTTAGTGTAAGAGGGTGTAATGGTTAATCTGTCATCATTGTGTTGGTGGTAGTGTTAGAGGCTGTTATGGTAAGCCTGTCACCACTCTGTCGGTGGTAATAATAGGGGATGGTATGGTAAGCCTGTCACCATTGGGTTGGTGGTAGTATTAGAGGGTGTTATGGTTAGTTTGTCACCACTGTGTTGATGTTAGTGTTGGAGGGTGTTATGGTTAACCTGTCATCATTGTGTTGGGGGTAGTGTTAGAGGCTGTTATAGAAAGCCTGTCACCACTCTGTCGGAGGTAATAATAGGGGATGGAATGGTAAGCCTGTCACCACTGGGGTTGTTGTAGTGTTAGAGGATGGTATGGTTAGCCTGTCACCCCTGTGTGGGTGGTAGTGTTAGAGGGGGTAATATGGTAAGACTATCACCACTGGGTTGGTTGTAATGTTAGAGGGTATTATGGTTAGCCTGTCACCCCTGTGTGGGTGGTAGTGTTAGAGGATGGTATGGTAAGCTTGTCACCACTGGGTTTGTGGGAGTATTAGAGGACGTTATGGTAAGCCTGTCAGCACGGGATTGGTTGTAGCGTTAGAGGGTGTTACGGTTAGCTTTTCACCAGTGTGTTGGTGGTTATATAAGAGGATGCTATGGTTAGCCTGTCACCGCTGGGTTGGTGGTAGTGTTAGAGGATGGTATGGTAAGCCTGTCACCACTGGGATGGTGGTAGTATTAGAGGGTCTTATGGTTAGCTTGTCACCACTGTGTTGATGTAATGATGATGATTGTGGTGGTGATAGTGTTAGAGGATGGTATGGTTAGCCTGTTCCCACTGGGTTGGTGGTAGTGTGAGGGGATGGGATGGTAAGCCTGTCACCACTGGGATGGTGGTAGTATTAGAGGGTCTTATGGTTAGCTTGTCACCACTTTGGTGATGTTAGTGTTAGAGGGTGTTATGGTTAACCTGTCATCACCGTGTTGGTGGTAATGTTAGAGGCTGCGTTATGGTTAGCCTGTCACCAAGGGGTTGGTTGTAGTATTATATGATGGTATGGTAAGCCTTTCACCACTGGCTTGGTTGTAGCGTTAGAGGATGTTACGGTTAGCTTGTCACCACTGTGCTGGTGGTAATGTTAGAGGCTGTTAAGGATAGCCTGTCACCACTGAGTTGATGTAAGTGTTAGATGCTGTTATGTTTAGCCTGTCATCACTGTCTTGTTAGTAGTGTTAGAGGCTTTTATGGTTAGCATGTCACAACGGGGTTAGTGGTAGTTTTATGGGATGATATGGTAAGCCTGTCACCACTGGGTTGGTGGTAGTATTAGAGGGTGTTATGGTTAGCTTGTCACCACTGTGTTGATGTTAGTGTTGGAGGGTGTTATGGTTAACCTGTCATCTCCGTGTTGGTGGTAATGTTAGAGGCTGTTAAGAATAGCCTGTCACCACTGAGTTGATGTAAGTGTTAGATGCTGGTATGTTTAGCCTGTCATCACTGTCTTGTTAGTAGTGTTAGAGGCTTTTATGGTTAGCATGTCACAACGGGGTTAGTGGTAGTTTTATGGGATGATATGGTAAGGCTGTCACCACTGGGTTTGTTGTAGTGTTAGAGGGTAATATGGTAAGACTATCACCACTGTGTTGTTGGGAGTATTATAGGGTGTTATGGTTAGGATGTCACCACTGTGTTGGTGGTAATGTTAGAGGCTGTTAACGATAGCCTGTCACCACTGTGTTGGTAGTAGTGTTAGAGGATTGTATGGTAAGCCTGTAACCAGCGGGTTGGTTGTAGCATTAGAGTGTGTTACGGTTAGCTTGTCACCACTGTGTTGGCTGTAATGTTACAGGCTGTTAAGGTTAGCTGTCACCACTGAGTTGATGTTAGTATTAGAGGGTGTTATGGTTAACCTGTCATCACTGTGTTGGTGGTAGTGTTAGATGATGTTATGGTTAGCCTGTCACCACAGGGTTGGTGGTAGTATTATAGGATGGTATGGTAGGCCTGTCACCACTGGGTTGGTGGTAGTGTTAGAGGATGGTATGGTAAGACTATCACCACAGGGTTGGTGGTAGTGTTAGAGGGTAATATGGTAAGCCTATCACCACCGGGGTTGGTAGGAGTATAAGAGGGTGTTATGGTTAGCCTGTCAGTAGATTTATTCAATGGCAGCATTCGATGAGTATCACTTAGCAATTCCAATGTGCTAAAACGCATGGTGATTGGTATAGACTTATTTGTTGACACTGTCCTCGACGACATTTCTTTTTGCATTCTGTAGAAAAGTGGACGAGCCAGTTATATGAATGCTAAATAATATGCTAGCCGCCACCTCATGGCCTCGAACAGTGTTGATCGTCTGCTAGTCGCCACTCGTGTCCAACATTACAAATAAATGTTACAAGTCGTCCAACATATTTCCATTAGCAATACCATTTACCATGTCATCGACCGAATCATCGACCCGACCCTGTTTAATATGACCTACCAGCCCTGTGATTGGTTGTTAGTTTAAATTGTATCAATATTGTGACGTCACGCCTATGACAAGTACATGACGACACAAACTTAAGCACTGGAGTCAAAAATGGCGGCCTTTTACATTTTAAGGTTCATGAAAGTTGTCGTTTGTCAAAAATAAATGCCACAAACTTGATGATGTGATACAAAGGATCTAACACTCGTTTTCATGTCATATATGAAATTTATGAAACTCGTCACGAATTTTTCATTTGAGCTCGTCATATGAAAAGGAAACTCATGAAAGATTTTATATATAACAATCTGTCGATGTCTTAATCCTTTAATGAAATAGAGTCGAAAACATTCAATCGTAAACACAATAGATACCCGCCATAATATGAAATATACACTTAAACCCTATATCTCCGTACTGTCAAATAGACAGTGGATACCTATCTCGTACAACAAATAGACACTGGATACCTATCTCCGTACTGTCAAATAGACACTGGATACCTATCACCGTAAAACAAATAGACACTGGCTACCTATCTCCGTAAAACAAATAGACACTGGATACCTATCTCCGTACAACAAATAGACACTTGATACCTATTTCCGTATATGCAACAAATAGACACTTGATACCTATCTCCGTACAACAAATAGACACTTGATACCTATCTCCGTACAACAAATAGACACTTGATACCTATCTCCGTACATACAACAAATAGACACTGGATACTATCTCCGTACAACAAATAGACACTTGATACCTATCTCGTTACTGTCAAATAAACACTGGATACCTATCACCGTAAAATAAATAGACACTGGATACCTATCGCCGTACAACAAATAGACACTTGATACCTATCTCCGTACAACAAATAGACACTTGATACATATCTCCGTACAACAAATAGACACTGGATACCTATCTCCGTACAACAAATAGACACTTGATACCTATCTCCGTACAACAAATAGAGACTTGATACCTATCTCCGTACATAGAACAAATAGACACTTGATACCTATCTCCGTAGAACAAATAGACACTGGATACCTATCTTCGTACAACAAATAGACACTTGATACCTATCTCCGTACAACAAAAAGACACTGGATACATATCTCCGTAAAACAAATAGACACTGGTGTTATGGTTAGCCTATCACCACTGTGTTGGTGGTAATGTAAGAGACTGTTATGGTTAGCCTGTCACCACTGATTTGATGGTAGTGTTAGAGAGTGTAATGGTGAGCCTGTCAGCACTGAGTTGTTGGTAGTGTTAGAGGCTTTTATGGTTAGCCTTTCACCACAGGCCTGATTGTAGTGTTAGAGGGTGTTATGGTAAGCCTATCACCACTGGGTTGGTTGAAGTGTTTGAGAGCGTTAAGGTAAGCCTGTCACCACTGGGTTGGTTGTAGTGTTGGAGTTTTTTTTATGGTTAGCCTGTCACCACTGTGTTGGTTTTAGTGTTAGAGGATGGTATGGTAAGCCTGTCACCACTGGATTGTTGGTAGTATTAGAGGATGGTATGGTAAGCATGTCAGCACTGGGTTGGTTGTAGCGTTAGGGGATGTTACGGTTAGCTTGTCACCACTGTGTTGGTGTAATGTTAGAGGCTGTTAGGTTAGCCTGTCACCATTGAGTTGATGTTAGTGTTAGAGGGTGTTATGGTTAGCCTGTCACCACGGGGTTGGTGGTAGTGTTAGAGGATGGTATGGTAAGTCTGTCACCACTTGGTTGGTTGTAGTGTAAGAGAGTGTTATGGTTAGCCTGTCACCACTGGGGTTGGTTGTAGTGTTAAAGGATGGTATGATTAGCCTGTCACCACATGGTTGGTGGGAGTGTTAGAGGGTGTTATGCTAAGCCTATTATCACTGGGATGGTGGGAGTGTAAGAGGGTTTATGGTAAGCCTGTCAACACTTGATTTGTTGAAGTGTTAGAGAGTGTTGTTGTAAGCCTGTCACCACTGGGTTGGTGGTAGTGTTAGAGGATGGTATGGTAAGCTTGTCACCACTAGTTTTTTTGTAGTGTTAGAGTGTTTTATGGTAAGCCTATCACCACTGGGTTGTTGGGAGTATAAGAGGATGCTATGGTTAACCTGTCACCACTGTGTTGGTGGTAGTGTTAGATGCTTTTATGGTAAGCCTATCGCCACTGGGTTGGTGGGAGTATTAGAGGATGTAATTATTATCCTGTCACCACTGTGTTGGTGGTAATATTAGAGGCTATTATGGTTAGCCGGTCACCACTGAGTTAAATGCAGTTTTAGAGAGTGTAATGGTAACCCTGTCAGCACTGGGTTGGTGGTAGTGTTAGAGGCTTTTATTGTTAGTCTGTCACCACTTGGTTGGTTGTATTGTTAGAGGATGGTTTGGTAAGCCTGTCACCACTGGGTTGTTGGTAGTGTTATATGATGGTATGGTAAGCCTGTCACCACTGGGTTGGTTGTAGCGTTAGAGGCTGTCAAGGTTAGCCTTTCACCACTGAGTTGATGTTAGTGTTAGAGGGTGTTATGGTTAGCCTGTCACCACGGGGTTGGTGGTAGAATTATAGGATGGTATGGTAAGCCTGTCACCACTGGGTTGGTGGTAATGTTAGAGGGTATTATGGTTAGCATATCACCACTGGGGTTGGTGGGATAATAAGAGGCTTTTATGGTTAGCCTGTCACCACTGGGTTGGAGGTAGTGTTCGAGGGTATTATGGTAAGCCTATCACCCATTGGTTTTGGTGGAAGTGTTAGAGGATGGTATGGTTAGACTGTCTCCACTTTGTTGGTGGTAATGTTAAAGGCTGTTATGTTAAGCCTATCACCACCGGGTTGGTTGTAGTATTAGAGGATGCTATGGTTACCCTGTCACCATTTTGGTAGTGGTAGTGTTAGAGGGTATTCCAGTGAAGTATGTATTACGTCATTACCTTTGGGACAATAGGATGAATACTCATCGTTCTGGCATTAATGTTTCCAATAATGGTAACAGTAAATATTCTTTAAAGGGGAAGCATCTCCTTTTATAAGGATTAAAAAGGTATAGAAGGAATTCGGTTGGGGACAATCTAACTGATAGTCTGTAGTGTTTTGATGCTGCTCTAAGCCTTACCGACACAGATTAGCTTGGCCAGCCTATTTGACTGATTTAACCCTCAGCTATACAGTAATACCTGTTCCACGTGCTGGTTGGCCAAAATAACCATAGAAAGTATGGCGATTAAGACTGTTGATCGACTTCCTCTTAAATTATCTCATAACAATAGTCCTTAAAATCTCAGCACACATACTTAAACTGTAAACTGTGTCTGGGTTCACAGGTCCTTGTGATTCAAATTACATCATTATTTTTTAATGATTTATATATTTTAGGGTTCATTCTCGATTATTTAAAACAATCAAAATAGACAAAGTATCTGTATTATACTATACCTAATACTGCGACATTGCACCTTTATTTCTAGACACTAACCTCTATATTTGCTATAGTAGTTATAATTCTATAAGCATATACTACCAGTATTAGTATAAATACAAAGTGTATGTACATAAAATGATCGATAAGAAGTGTTTTTGCTCACCAATCATATATTCACTCGGCAGAGGCTTACAGATCAATATACAACAGTGGAATTGACACACTTCTCTTCATTCATGAAACTCTGCTGTTGTATCCGCCCATTCCCAAATATAGGCATACAGGCCCGCCAAAATTGTTGACTAGCCAAATTGAGTGACTGACGATCCTGGCCTGAGCTGGCACGGGGTTGCACGAGAGCGACAGTGGATTATTTCAGCCACTCCCAAGCATCCGTCACCAGGCCAGTAAACGCGCTACAATGCACATCCCTTATACATTATAACGCTTTATGGTCATCTTTCATACACGACCACAATGTTCCTTAATTATCATGAAATTCTAACACTGTATTGACGACAGCATCGCATTGAAACAGACAATAGAAGAAACAACTCTACAGATATACCTATACCGCACGGCCAATGTGGTTTTAAGCACAAGCCGTGAAACGGAGTGGCATTCGCCAACGCTTTTTTATAAGTCTTTCTCAGATCAAGCTGTTATAAAGCGGGAGCGTTGTAATTTTTAGATCACTCGGCTGAGAAGACCCAAGATGTACCGGGTATCACAGAGCGCATGCCTTTTGCTGTACTTGGCACAGCTTGTAATACTAGCTCAGTGTATTGACCTTTCCGGGGAGTTTAGCTCACACACCTCATCATCTAATCGAGGCAAAAGGGAAACCGACGATGATTTTGAAGACGATGTTGCGAAACGATCTCGAGAATTGGTTGGTAAACGGTCAGACGGCGAAGGCCTTACTGGAAAATCAACGTTAGACAAACGGCTTATGCCTTACGATGAACTTGAAAAACGTTTGAGACATTTTATTGGAAAACGGACTGACGATGAACAACCGTTCGAGAAAAAGTCGAGGAGTCGGGGACGATACTTTGTTGGCAAACGAGAAGACGATGACGAAGATGAAGAAAAACGTGCGAGATATTTCTTAGGCAAGCGTGACGCCGATGAGATTAACGAGGAAAAAAGATATCGTTATTTCCTTGGAAAACGAGACGATTTAATGAAGAGGAGATACTATTTCCTTGGTAAAAGACCGGCCATGTTGGATGACGACTTTGAAAAAAGGCGACGATTTTTCTTGGGAAAAAGAAGGCGATTCTTTCTTGGCAAAAGGGATTCAACTTACAACAACAACGATTTGGGGCCCCAGTTAGGTGGCTTTGGAGAGAGTAACAATTTAGAGGATACATCTCAAAACGGACTTAGAGATTTCATACAAAAACGCATGAGATACTTTCTCGGAAAGCGCTCCGATGAATTAGATGGACAGAATTTGGAAACGGACAAACGCTTCGCAAGGCATTTTCTTGGAAGGTAAGGCCAAGTGTTGGATTTTGTGTTCAACTGAACTCTGCCTTAGTGGGCCCTCGTTATCTTTGGAAATATCCGAAAGTGAGTTTATGTAACTTATATAACGGACGTTAAGAATCATTGTTGAGCATGGAAGCTGTACAGACTTATGATGTCGGCTTGGGAAATATGACAGACTTACGAGATGTCGGCGTTATGTGATATACTTCTAAAGTTGTACATGTCCAATCGTGCTTTGATGTAATAACATTGAACTATTACCAACAGACGAGAGAATATAGACACGAACAGATTATGTGCTATGTTGTGTGATCATGTTTCCCTGTCACGATTCCGTACAGCAAACCCGCCCCCATCCCGGGGGCGGGGCTGGAAGTAGTCCGGGTCGGAGGAGGGACACAAGTAATTCTCAGGTTTGGCCCCCACTTTCTTCTGTTTGCTGACAACAAAATATTGATTAACAATAGAGATATTTTGAAAAAAATACAATTTGCATATATATAGTATGTACACATTACTTGCGTGAAATATAAATATATTTTGTATAAAGAGAAAACCTAACGTTATTTGTTTTGTTTAACGGCTTGTATTATTTTCATATTGTTTTATTTTTATTTTGTTTACACGAATGTAGAGACGTCCTATCAGAAACAGTAGTCGCTCATTAAAAAGCCCGAAACAAATGTTAATGATTCATTAATTGTAGCATAACTCATTGAAACTTAATGTACATGTAAGAAAATAGATACGAGTATTGGAGAGGATATCAGAACTAGTTGAAACCGGTTGTCAATATGTACCATATATTGGTAAATGTGTACTTAGCTGTGACATTGACAATAAAGACGTTTCGAAAACAAACAAAAACTTTGAAGGTCATGAATTATTTCTCAGATTAGACACACTTGATTTTTTTTTATTATAAAATAATTTACACGTTTTGGATGATTCAGTTTTTTAATCTCAGAAAATCTCCGCTGGTAAAGCTTATGTAAAAAAATGATGGTACGAAAGAAGTAATTCCATAACATATTACTTGTCTGAATCGCATTATGGCGGGAATAAACAGTAGATTTATCAATGGCAGCATTCGACGAGTATCACTTAGCAATTCCAATGTGCTAAAACGCATGGTGATGGGAATAGACTTATTTTTTGACACTGTCCTCGACGACATTTCTTTTTGCATTCTGTAGAAAAGTGGACGAGCCGGTGATATGAATGCTAAATAATGTGCTTGCCGCCACCTCATGGCCTCGTACAGTGTTGATCGTCTGCTAGTTTCCACTCGTGTCCAACATAACAAATAAATGTTACAAGTCGTCCAACATATTTCCATTAGCAATACCATTTACCATGTCATCGACCGAATCATCGACCCGACCCGGTCGACGATCGACGTCCAGTACATATCCCGTTCTGTTTCCTCACAGTACCATTTAGCGCCACTGCAGAAACTCTTTAAATAAAATGGGTCTACCTGAATTTTAGCTCTTGCGAATAAATGTCAATATAACGTAGTGCAATATCATTATTTTTTTATATTTCAAACGTTAATTTTCTTTTGTCATTTACTTAAACCACGGCAAAAATTCCCATGATACACTTATATCGTTAAACGCATTTTATGATTGTCATCAAATCGTAATGTTCATTTTCAAAGTTTAGGTTTGCTACGAAATTAGCAGACGACATTATCGTAAGTACCATAACAGCGAATTTATTAAATCATAAATGCTCTTTATCATTCTACTTTTACAGTAAATTAACTATTGAATGAGTTTTCATATAATATCGTTTGACGCCATCAAAATAGCCTGTCATTGGTTGCCTCTATGTCTTTCGGGAATATACACATGTAATTGAAAGTAAATCGTATCTTTAGTACCCAATTCATTTTTTAATCCAATCGTTGAAATCTGAACCAGAGTGAATATATGAATCTACTTATGAAATGGTATGCTTATTAAACAGCACTATATTCCTATTACATCAGCAAAGCGTTAAAGGCACAATAAGATAAAGTACATGTATGTTTATTTTAATCACATAATGTAGTGTGTTCCTATTTAATATGACCTACCAGCCCTGTGATTGGTTTTAAGTTTAAATTGTTTCAATATTGTGACGTCACGCCTAGGACAAGTACATGACGTCACAAACTTACGCACTGCAGTCAAAAATGGCGGCCTTTTACATTTCAAGGTTCATGAAAATTGTCGTATTACAAAAATAAATGCCACAGACTTGATGATGTACATGTGATACAAAGGATCTTACACTCGTTTTCATTTCATATGAAATTTATGAAACTCGTCACGAATTTTTCATTTGAGCTTGTCATATGAAAAGGAAACTCGTGAAAGATTTTATATATAACAATCTGTCGAGGTCTTATTCCTTCAATGAAATAGAGTCGAACACTTTCAATCGTAAACACAATAGATACCCGCCGTAATATGAAATATACACTTAAACCCTATATCTCCGTACTGTCAAATAGACAGGGGATACCTATCTCCGTACAACAAATAGACACTGGATACCTATCGCCGTACAACAAATAGACACTGGATACCTATCTCCGTACAACAAATAGACACTGGATACCTATGTCCGCACTGTCAAATAGACACTGGATACCTATCTCCGTACTGTCAAATAGACACTGGATACCTATCACCGTACAACAAATAGATACTGGATACATGTACATATCTCCGTAAAGCAAATAGACACTGGATACCTATCCCCGTACCACAAATAGACAATTGATACCTATCTCCGTACAACATATAGACACTTGATACCTTTATCGCCACACAACAAATATATACTTGATTCTTTTATCGCCGTACAACAAATATACACGTGAAACTTATATCGCCGTACAACAAATAGACACTTGATACCTTTATCTCCGTAATGTCAAATAGACCCTTGATATCTTTTTGGCCATGCAATAAATAGACACTTAATACCAATATTGCTGTAAAACAAATATACACTGGATACCTATATCGCCGTACAACAAATAGACAAGTGGAACTGATATCGCTGTACAACAAATAGACACTTGATACCTATATGTCCGTAATTTCAAATAGACCATTGATTCCTTTTTTGGCCAGAAAACAAATAGAATTCCTATGTTGCAATATAACAAGTAGACACTGGTTACAATGTACATATATCGCCGTACAACAGATAGATACTGGATACATATATCGCCGTACAACAAATAAACACTGGATTCCTATATCACTGTACAACAGATAGATTCCTGATACCTATATCGCCGTACAATAATTAGACACTGGATCCATTTATCGCCGTACAACAAATAGAAACGTGATAGCTATATCGCCGTACAACAGATAGACACGTGATTCTTATATCGCCGTACAACCTATAGACACTTGATACCTTTATTGCCATACAACACAAATATACTTGATACCTATATCGCCGTACAACAAATACACACGTGAAACTGATATCGCCGTACAACAAATAGACACTAAATACCTGTATCGCCATACAAGAAATAGACACTTGATACCTTTATCGCCATACAACATATAGACATTTGATTCATATATCACCATACAACAAATATAAACTTGATTCCTATGTTGCAATATAACAAGTAGACACTGGTTACAATGTACCTATATCGCCGTACAACAGATAGATACTGGATACATATATCGCCGTACAACAAATAAACACTGGATTCCTATATCACTGTACAACAGATAGATTCCTGATACCTATATCGCCGTTCAACAAATAGACACTGGATACATTTATCGCCGTACAACAAATATACACGTGAAACTGATATCGCAATACAAGAAATAGACACTTGTTACCTATGTCGTCATACAACAAATTTAAACTTGATTCCTAAATCGCCGTTCAACAAAAAGAGACATATTTTTTTTTTATCTCCATACAGCAAATAGATAATGGATACCTGTATCGCCGTACAACAAATAAACACTGGATACCTATCCCCGTACAACAAATATACACTTGATACCTATCTCCGTACAACAAATAGACAGTGGATACTTATCTCCGTACAACAAATAGACAGTGGATACCTATCTCCGTACGTACAACACATAGACACTGGATACCTATCTCCGTACGTACAACAAATAGACACTGGATACCTACCACCGTACAACAAATAGACACTTGATACCTATCTCCGTACAACAAATATACACTGGATACCTATCTCCGTACAATAAATGGACACTTGATACCTATCCCCGTACAACAAATAGACAGTGGATACCTATCTCCGTACAACAAATATACACTGGATACCTATCCTTGTACAACAAATAGACACTGGATACATATATCGCCGTATAACAAATAAACACTGGATTGCTATATCACTGTACAACAGATCGATTCCTGATACCTATATCGCCGCATACAAGAAATAGACACTTGATACCTATATCACCGTCCAACAAATAAACACTGGATACCTATCTCCGGACAATAAATGGACACTTGACACCTATCCCCGTACAACAAATATACAGTGGATACCTATCTCCGCACAACAAATAGACACCGGATACATATATAGCCGTACAACATATACACACTTGATATCTCCGTACAATAAATGGACACTTGATACCTATCTTCGTACAACAAATATACACTGTATACCTATCTCCGTACGTACAACACATAGACACTGGATACCTATCTCCGGACAATAAATGGACACTTGATACCTATCTTCGTACAACAAATATACACTGGATACCTATCTCCGCACAACAAATAGACACTGGATACATATATCGCCGTACAGCAAATAGAAATGTGATAGCTATTTCGCCGTACAACAGATAGAGTCCTGATACCTATATCGCCATACAATAATTAGACACCGGATCCATTTATCGCCGTACCACAAATAGAAATGTGATAGCTATATCGCCGTACAACAGATGGACACGTGATTCCTATATCGCCGTACAACCTATAGACACTTGATACCTTTATTGCCATACAACACAAATATACTTGATACCTATAGACAAGTGGAACTGATATCGCCGTACAACAATTAGACACTTGATACCTATATCACCGTCCAACAAATAAACACTGGATACCTATCCCCGTACAACAAATATACACGTGAAACTGATATCGCAATACAAGAAATAGACAACAAATACACACGTGAAACTGATATCGCAATACAAGAAATAGACAACAAATACACACGTGAAACTGATATCGCAATACAAGAAATAGACAACAAATACACACGTGAAACTGATATCGCCGTACAACAATTAGACACTTGATACCTATATGTCCGTAATTTCAAATAGACCATTGATTCCTTTTTTGGCCAGAAAACAAATAGATAATTGCTACCTATATGACTATACAACAAATAGACACTGGATATCTATGTACAATAATTAGACACCGGATCCATTTATCGCCGTACAGCAAATAGAAATGTGATAGCTATATCACCGTACAACAGATAGACACGTGAAACGTATATCTCCGCACAACAAATAGACACCGGATACATATATCGCCGTACAGCAAATAGAAATGTGATAGCTATATCGCCATACAACAGATAGACACGTGAAACGTATATCTCCGCACAACAAATAGACACTGGATACATATATCGCCGTAAAACAAATAGACACTTGATACATACCTCCGGATCCCTATCTCCGTACAACAAAGATACACTGGATACCTATCTCCGTACAATAAATGGACACTTGATACCTATCTTCGTACGTACAACAAATAGAAAGTGGATACCTATCTCCGTACTGTCAAATAGACACGGGATACCTATCACCGTACAACAAATCGATACTGGATACATGTACATATCTCCGTAAAACAAATAGACACTGAATACCTATCCCCGTACCACAAATAGACACTTGATACCTCTCTCCGTACACCAAATATACACTGGATACCTATCTCCGTACTGTCAAATAGACACGGGATACCTATCACCGTACAACAAATAGAAATGTCATAGCTATATCGCCGTACAACATATAGACACTTAATATACAACAAATAGAAATGTGATAGCTATATCGCCATACAACAGATAGACACGTGAAACGTATATCTCCGCACAACAAATAGACACTGGATACCTATCCCCGTACAACAAATATACACGTGAAACTTGTATCGCCGTACAACAAATAGAAATGTGATAGCTATATCGCAGTACAACAGATAGACACGTGAAACGTATATCTCCGCACAACAAATAGACACCGGATACATATATCGCCGTACAACACATAAACACTGGATTCCTATATCCCTGTACAACAAATAGACAGTGTATACCTATCTCCGTACAATAAATGGACACTGGATACCTATCTCCGGACAATAAATGGACACTTGACACCTATCCCCGTACAACAAACAGACAGTGGATACCTATCTACGTACGTACAACAAATAGACAGTGGATACCTATCTACGTACGTACAACAAATAGACAGTGGATACCTATCCCCGTACAACAAATAGACAGTGTATACCTATCTCCGTACAATAAAGATACCTATCGCCGTACAACAAATAGAAATGTCATAGCTATATCGCCGTACATCAGATAGACACGTGATTCTCATATCGCCGTACAACCTATAGACACTTGATACCTTTATCGCCATACAACATATAGACATTTGATACATATCTTGATACCTATCCCCGTACAACACATAGACAGTGGATACCTATCCCCGTACAACAAATAAACACTGGGATCCTATATCACTGTACAACAAATAGATTCCTGATACCTATATCGCCATACAATAATTAGACACCGGATCCATTTATCGCCGTACCACAAATAGAAATGTGATAGCTATATCGCAGTACAACAGATAGACACGTGAAACGTATATCTCCGCACAACAAATAGACACCGGATACATATATAGCCGTACAACATATACACACTTGATATCTCCGTACAATAAATGGACACTGGATACCTATCTCCGGACAATAAATGGACACTTGACACCTATCCCCGTACAACAAACAGACAGTGGATACCTATCTACGTACGTACAACAAATAGACATTGTATACCTATCTCCGTCCGTACAACAAATGGACACTGGATACCTAGCTCCGTACGTACAACAAATAGACACTAAATACCTGTATCGCCATACAAGAAATAGATACTTAATACCTTTATCGCCATACAACATATAGACATTTGATACATATATCACCATACAACAAATATAAACTTGATTCCTATTTGGCCTTACATCCAATAGAGACGTGAAACTTGTATCGCGGTATAACAGATAGATACCTGATACCTATATCACCGTACGCCGTACAACAAATAAACCCTGGATTCCTATATCACTGTACACCAGATAGATTCCTGATACCTATATCGCCGTACAATAATTAGACACCGGATCCATTTATCGCCGTACAACAAATAGAAATGTGATAGCTATATCGCCGTACAACAGATAGACACGTGATTCTTATATCGCCGTACAACCTATAGACACTTGATACCTTTATTGCCATACAACACAAATATACTTGATACCTATATCGCCGTACAACAAATACACACGTGAAACTGATATCGCCGTACAACAAATAGACACTAAATACCTGTATCGCCATACAAGAAATAGATACTTGATACCTTTATCGCCATACAACATATAGACATTTGATATATATATCACCATACAACAAATATAAACTTGATTCCTATTTGGCCTTACATCAAATAGAGACGTGAAACTTGTATCGAGGTATAACAGATAGATACCTGATACCTATATCACCGTACAACAAATAGACACTGGATACATATATCGCCACACAAAAAATGGGAACTTGATACCTATTTCGTCGTACAACAGATAGACACGTGAAACGTATATCTCCGCACAACAAATAGACACCGGATACATATATCGCCGTACAACATATACACACTTGATATCTTTATCGACACACAACACATATATACTTGATTCCTTTATCGCCGTACAACAAATATACACGTGAAACTGATATCGCAATACAAGAAATAGACACTTGTTACCTATGTCGTCATACAACAAATTTAAACCTGATTCCTTAATCGCCGTTGAACAAAAAGACACATATTTTTTTTTATCTCCATACAGCAAATAGATACTGGATACCTGTATCGCCGTACAACAAATAAACACTGGATACCTATCTCCGTACAACAAATAGACAGTGGATACCTTTATCTCCGTAATGTCAAATAAAATCTTGATATCTTTTTGGCCATGCAATAAATAGACACTTAATACCAATATTGCTGTAAAACAAATATACACTGGATACCTATATCGCCGTACAACAAATAGACAAGTGGAACTGATATCGCCGTACAACAAATAGACACTTGATACCTATATGTCCGTAATTTCAAATAGACCATTGATTCCTTTTTTGGCCAGAAAACAAATAGACAATTGCTACCTATATGACTCTACAACAAATAGACACTGGATTCCTATATCACAGTACAACAATTAGACACCGGAAGCTTATATCGCCGTACAACAAATAGACACTGGATTCCTTTATCGCCGTACAACAGATAGATTCCTGATACCTATATCGCCGTACAATAATTAGACACTGGATCCATTTATCGCCGTACAACAAATAGAAACGTGATAGCTATATCGCCGTACAACAGATAGACACGTGATTCTTATATCGCCGTACAACCTATAGACACTTGATACCTTTATTGCCATACAACACAAATATACTTGATACCTATATCGCCGTACAACAAATACACACGTGAAACTGATATCGCCGTACAACAAATAGACACTAAATACCTGTATCGCCATACAAGAAATAGACACTTGATACCTTTATCGCCATACAACATATAGACATTTGATACATATATCACCATACAACAAATATAAACTTGATTCCTATGTTGCAATAGAACAATTAGACACTGGTTACAATGTACCTATATCGCCGTACAACAGATAGATACTGGATACATATATCGCCGTACAACAAATAAACACTGGATTCCTATATCACTGTACAACAGATAGATTCCTGATACCTATATCGCCGTTCAACAAATAGACACTGGATACATTTATCGCCGTACAACAAATATAAACTTGATACCTATTTGGCCTTACATCAAATAGAGACGTGAAACTTGTATCGCGGTATAACAGATAGATACCTGATACTTATATCACCGTACAACAAATAGACACTGGATACATATATCGCCACACAAAAAATAGAAACTTGATACCTATATCGCCGTACAACATATAGACACTTGATATCTTTATCGACACACAACACATATATACTTGATTCCTTTATCACCGTACAACAAATATACACGTGAAACTGATATCGCAATACAAGAAATAGACACTTGTTACCTATGTCGTCATACAACAAATTTAAACTTGATTCCTTAATCGCCGTTGAACAAAAAGACACATATTTTTTTTATCTCCATACAGCAAATAGATACTGGATACCTGTATCGCCGTACAACAAATAAACACTGGATACCTATCTCCGTACAACAAATAGACAGTGGATACCTATCTCCGTACAACAAATAGACAGTGGATACCTATATCCGTACGTACAGCAAATAGACACTGGATACCTATCCCCGTACAACAAAAAACCACTTGATACCTATCTCCGTACAACAAATAGACAGTGAATACCTATCTCCGTACAACAAATAGACAGTGGATACCTATCTCCGTACGTACAACAAATAGACAGTGGATACCTATCTCCGTACGTACAACAAATAGACACTGGATACCTAACTTCGTACAACAAATAGACACTTGATACCTGTATCGCCATACAAGAAATAGACACTTGATACCTTTATCGCCATACAACATATATACACTGGATACCTATCCTCTTACAATAAATGGACACTTGCTACCTATCTCCGTACAACAAATAGACACTGGATACCGATCTTCGTACAACAAATAGACACTTGATACCTATCACCGTACAACAAATAGACACTGGATACCTATCTCTGTAAAACAAATAAAAACCGGATGCCTATCTCCGTACAACAAATACACACTTGATACCTATCTCCGCACAACAAATAGACACTTGATACCTATCTTCGTACGTACAATAAATAGACACTTGATACCTATCTCCGTACAACAAATAGACACTGGATACATACCTCCGTCAAACAAATAGACACTGGATACCTATTTCAGTAAAACAAATAGACACTGGATACCTATCTCCGTACAACAAATAGACACTGGATACCTATCTCCGTACGTACAACAAATATACACTGGACGCCTATCTCCGTACGTACAACAAATAGACACTGGATACCTATCTCCGTACAACAAATATACACTGGATACCTTTCTTCGTACAACAAAATAGACACTTGATACCTATCTCCGTACAACAAATAGACACTGGATACCTATCTCCGTACGTACAACAAATGGACACTGGATACCTATCTCCGTCCGTACAACACATAGACACTGGATACCTATCTCTGTACAACAAATAGACACTGGATATCTATCTTCGTACAACAAATAGACACCTGATACCTATCTCCGTACAACAAATAGACACTGGATACATACCTCCGTAAATCAAATAGACACTGGATACCTCTTTCAGTACAACAAATAGACACTGGATACCTATCTCAGTACAAAAAATAGACACCGAATACCTATCTCCGTACTTACAACAAAAAGACACTTGATCCCTATCTCCGTACAACAAAAAGACACTGGATACCTATCTCCGTACAACAAATATACACAGGATACCTATCCCCTTACAATAAATGGACACTTGCTACCTATCTCCGTACAACAAATAGACACTGGATACCGATCTTCGTACAACAAATAGACACTTGATACCTATCACCGTACAACAAATAAACACTGGATACCTATCTCTGTAAAACAAATAAAAACCGGATACCTATCTCCGTACAACAAATATACACTGGATATATATCTCCGCACAACAAATAGACACTTGATACCTATCTCCGTACGTACAAGAAATGGACACTGGATACCTATCTCCGTACAACAAATAGACACTGG